>NC_060145.1:183026145-183326145 GCF_021461385.2 Schistocerca piceifrons
TAAATAACACTAGACGGCCATGACTTACCGTGAATCCTTGTGTGCGTTACATCTACAGTGCCCCTCTATTTGCCCACGGCGGTGCTTCACACTCCCGCCCAGGTTGGCTACGGGCAGACAAGTTACGTGAATAAAAATCTCTCGGTGTACATGCCGCGTCAATTCAGGATAAAACTCCAAGCGGCATGTACACCGAGAGATTTTTATTCAAGAAATACGTCGCGAAAGACTTCGTAGCCAGACAAGTTACGTGACTACCACACGCGATGTTTATTTCATCACATTTACCCCAGTAACTTGCGTCGGAGATTAAATAACTCTCATCTCATTATAATCGAAACTCAAGGTCTCACTTACCTAGCACACTAGCTGCGCACATCCATGAAATGAAAACATTCACAAACTCCTCTGTTGCTGCTGTTCACCTTTGAAACAAGTTATCCTGAATTCTGCGCACAATTAAATGGCATACTGCTTCTGAGAAAAAGGTGAAACTTTGCCTTGTGCCACCTGCGTAACGTTTCACCAATAATTAATGTTTATCGTCAGTTTGTGCCTCTCTCAAACAGTGAAGTAAATGCTTCCATCATCTCCCATTTCGCATCTTACTCTTTTCATTCCTCGATCAGTTACGCCACTTTCTCTTCCCCTATCTTCATTCATTTTTTAATCACATTCTTCTTTCCTGCCGTATTCCATAGCTTCCCCTATGTCCTCTCATTGTTTAAATCTACTTTATTAGACTTAATTCTATTGCCGTACTTCCTCGTGTCCGTAAACTTTACTTTTTTCTCTTTCTGCACTATGGTAGTTACTGAATGTTTTACAATGTATCTGTGTACATAGTGGCGTAGAGATGTACGTATAAAAAAATTATGCAATACCGGAATATAGTGTTTCTGTTATTATTTTGCTGTATGTCGAATCTGAAAGCTTGCATTATTACACCTGGTACTATATATGAGATTTTTCACCAGAGCAACACTTCCTTCTTTTTCAATGCGTTATACTGCTTATATTTTTGATCCATCCCCCAGTATGACTAACTTATGATTAACATAATCAGTTAATAGATCATAATCAAATACAGCGTAACCAAAAGCCTCTCACGTTCCACATGTAAGGGTACGGCCTCCGTCTGTTTGTCGTACAACCTTTAAACGACGCAGTCATTATGAATCTTCAAGCATCTCGGAAGCTATGAGAGACGCGTGAAACTTAGGGTCAAAAATGGGACGAGCTTGTGAATGATATCAGTATGGAACTAGAGATTTACAAACATTATATATATTCATTACGTTGAATCATATTATGTAGAACATGTCAAACAATAAAAGCGTTTTCACAAATATGGTAAGGTTCAAAAAAGTCAAGGAATAAATAGCTTTTTCAAAGAATAATTACTGTTCCGCATTTCACTTTTTATTCTGGAAATCAATAAATATGTTGTACTACAGACTTTCTAAATTAGCCTATGTTCTTCCTCAACGTTCAAGCTATCTCCATACCAGATTTCACCAAAATCGTTTTAGCAGTTTAATCTTGAAAGTGTAAAAGACAGAGTTACTTTTGCATTTATATTATTTGCAACAATATAATTAGAACGTGCTTATGGGAATGAATGTGATACACAATATGTTGAATGCCTGGTTAAATGTAACAGAGGGCATAATGACCCTAACCTTGCCCTGTTCAACAAACAGGTAAGTAAATAAAGAAAGAAACGTCACCAACATAGCTTTGAGCCGCGAGACAGAGTGAAAATTTTCACTTCTCGCACAGCACTTACCAGTTGCCTGTATCAATCCATACTTTCAGAACTCCAACATGTTGCTACTCTCTCCTGCTGATAATTGCCTCCATAACGGAGCAGGATAAGAGGCTAAAATCAAAGAGAATGACACACAAAAACAACACGGTTCCAGTTTCCACTGGAACAAGCACAATTTACACATATGTTTTATCGTACATATCGCCAAGTTTTCCTCATTCGTTAAATACAACGTCCATCTTGGTAATAGCTCGACGCTCTGCTATGTGACCTTTTCCCACAGAGCTCCTCTACACCCACTAAACTGCAACCCTCACCTAGAAAACCGCCTAATGACCAAATTGGTAACTCATGGCCGCACACGATAATTCGTTTGCGAACTTTTTGGTACCGTTCCTCATGGGCAAAACAACTTTGCTTATGCCTAATGATGACTCACTCGCAACTTGATACACTCATCACTCTTTTGAAACACCACCACCACCACCACCACCACCACCACCACCACCACCACCACAACCACAGGACTCGTCGCGATTCATCTGCCAGCCGAATTCTCTATTTCTCGAGCCCCGAAACAGCTCCACGATATTATTTTAGCATTCAGTCTCGGGAACAGAATTCAAACATTTCCGTTGGCCGTTTCCATTTCCCACTAACAGCACTTAGCAAAGAGCTGGTTCCTGCCAGGACGTTTATAAGTTTATTTCTTACAGGTGCTGGAAAATACGGGCCGTGCTGGGAAAATAAATCGCCCTCGAGAAAAGCATACTTACTCGACCGGACCACTACCCATGTAGGGAAACTAAAGAAATGATTTATTACATACTCTCCAAGAAATTGTGCCGCAGCAGCACTCGAACCCGGGAATTGCAGTGCTCTTAACGACTGAGCTATCCAGGCACGCTACAAGCCACTTTCACAGCTCTCGCACTTTCCAAAAATTCTCTCCTGCGTGTCTTTCTGGGCAAGTGCTCTTGGATGGTAAGGTGTCAGGAATCACCATTAAAGCTTAATGCTTTTTCCATACTTTTTTTTTTGAACTGTTTGAATCGGGTATTTGAATATTTTACCAGCGTGCACTTACACTTTGCAGTCCTATTGGAAGGTGTGTCGCATAGTACTTCTGTGGACTCCAACCCTAACCTAGGGTTGCAGGGGTACGACTTCTGTTACTTGTAGTATAGTCTGCATGTAGTCTACTGTTGCCTCTCATCCTCACATAATCTACACTGGTGTCCAAAATTAAAGCAACAAACGGAAATTTTGCAACACTGCGTTTATTTTGCCACAAATCAGCATAAATAGGTAAAGTAGTATTAATAGGTAAAGTAGAAACAATGTAAAAATAAATAACGTAAACAACTAACATGCATAGCGGCAGAGAAAAATGTTCTTAGTTTTTTCCAACTTAACGGATTTGCACACACATTGTGACAACTCGGATAATGTGTTCAGTATGGGGCGTGATCACCTCTGCCAGCAGTGCAGGCTTGACAGCGACAGGACATGCTGTAAATGATGCCATCAATCTCATGTTGAGGTAACATGCAGCGCCACTCACAAGTGTTGTTGAGTGGTTGGTGGATGCTGACGTGCTGCAACCCTTCTCCCTAGTGCTATCCTAGTCATTCTCTATAGGATTCAAATCGGGAGAGCGAGCAGGCCACGTCACGTGTGCAATATCTTCTGTTTCCAAGAAAACATCAAGCTCCCACGCTCTTTGAGGTCGAGCATTATCGTCCATCAGTACGAAACCTGCGTCAACAGCATCGTAACAACCGCACGTGAGGCCCCAAGGTCTTAACAAGATACCTGACAGCAGTTAAACCCTGCCGAATCATCTGTACAATTTCTTGAAGAGGTGTTCGAGTGGTCAAGATAATCCCTGCTCACACCAGTAGGGTTCTTCCTCGATGTTGGTCTCTTTCCACAATGTTTGGGACCCGAAATCTTGTTCCGCGCTACCTCAGATACAAATCCGTCAAGAATCACTCTCCAGAGCAAATCGGAACTCATCTGTGAAAAGAACATTGGCCCACTGTTCCACCGTCCAGGTGGCATAGCCGGCCGCTACGGTCGCAGGTTCGAATCCTGCTTCGGGCGTGGATGTGTGTGCTGTCCCTAAGTTAGTTAGGTTTAAGTAGTTCTAAGTTCTAGGGGACTGATGACCTCAGATGTTAAATCCCATAGCGCTCAGGGCCATTTGGACCAGGTGGCATGTTGACGACTCCACTCGAGGCGCTCTCTTCTGTGAAGATGCGTCAGAGGTGCACATACAGCAGATCTCTGACAATAAAGGCCACTCTGCCGAAGCATTCTGTACACCGCGTGCCTCAATACAACACGTCCAATGGATGCTGCGAGATGTGATGCCAGTTGCCATGCAGTACTAAGGCGATACAATTATGCCCTTACAGCCAAATAACGGTCCTCTCTTTCTTATGTCACACGTGGTCGGCCCTGCCCTGGCCTTCAGGACACAGTTTCGTTCTCTATAAACAGTAGTCACATCCGAGAAACAACAGAATAATTCACGTTAAGCCACGGGGCCACACCAGTTTGCGACTGTTCTGCTTTCTCTTTCATATGTCCCTCCACCGTAGAGAGTCTGGTAGGCATCTTGTCTGTGCCATACTGCACCGATTGTGACTGTGCACACAACGATTGTGGATGTGGGACTATCCGGAAACACTACCCCATTTGATAGATGCCCTGCCGCCATCGTTGGCGTGATTGCCTGTTGACCGGAATGTCATCTTCTGTGCAGAACACAATCATACGGACATCTGTTGACAGTTTGTATGATTATATTGTGAATTAGACAAAGGACGGGAAAAGAGCGGTTTGTTTGCTTTAATTTTGGACACCTCTGTATATAGCTCTACCTAGTAGGGCCTTGATATACAGTTACGTGCGAATATTTTATTGTAGGCTTATCGCTGAAGTCGTCACTGGATTGGTGTTCGAAGTAGATTTCGACAGTTTCAGAAACTCGTGGTAAACTTCATTACCTGCTGTTTCTCAGTGTTGAATTTTTGTCTCGGATGCCTGTTAGAGTACAGTTGTATTTAAATTGGTTTAGCATCTGGGCTTCAAAATCCTAAGTTCGCACTTGTCGGGCCAAGTACTGTGTCTACAGGCAGCCACCACAAATCAGCGCTGTCAGTGGCAATAAAAAATTGCTTTAAAGTTTATATCTACTGCAGAAATGACGTAAAAATTCCGCAATACACGTTCCGTATGTATCTCTAAAATGTCTCCAAGCATTTAAAAATATACGAGGGCTTGCTGAAATGTAATACCACCGAATTTTTTATGTGAAAACGTAAATCCTTTCACATAAAACGAACCTTAGTAACGTTCTACATCTTTATATTTCATGTCTGCATATATCCAGCCCTCTGCCACTGGGCCCCGAATTGTAGTGTGTGTAACAACTATGTCAGTGCGTCAGAAACGGCGTGCTGTAATCGAGTTTCAAATTCGAAGAGTTATTCTGCACTTGGAGAACCCTCTCCTTCAGCATAATAACGCCAGACCACACAGCCGGCCGCTGTGGCCGAGCGGTTCTAGGCGCTTCAGTCCGGAACCACGCTCCAGCTACCATCACAGGTTCGAATCCTGCCTCCGGCATGGATGTGTGTGATGTCCTTACGTTAGTTAGGTTTACGTAGTTCTAAGTCTAGGGGACTGATGACCTCAGATGTTAAGTCCCATAGTGCTCAGAGTTATTTGAACCATTTGAACCAAGAGCGCTGCGACATCTTCAACATTGCGTCGTCTTGGGATCATTGTCATCGATCATTCTGCATACAGTCGCGACTTGGCTCCACCCGATTTTCATGTTTCCAAAACTTGAAGAACATCTTCGGCGACTTCATTTCGACAGTGATGAAGCGGTGCAAGTAGAGATGGGGTTGTGGTTCCTTCAACAAAGTCAAACACTACGCACTGACGATATCAATAAACTGGTCTGTCTTTGGGAGAAATGTGTCCGTTGCCAGGGTGACTATGTTGAGAAATAAATACGGAGACGTGAAGAATAAAGTTGTAGAATGTCTATGTTTTTTTAATTTAAAAAGCTTCAAGAGTTTGCACAAAAAAAATTCGGAGTCATTATTTTCAACACGCCTTCGTATGTTCTTAACGAGGGACGGAGTATTTATTTTGAAACGGATGAAAGACTGTTTTAGACTTACACGTCATTTTTCGTAGCTATTCAACTAACTGAAATACGGTTATTTTTCTCGTTGACTGCCAAAGTATCTCTCTCGTCAATAGATCCTTGAGAAGTTTCGTATCGCATTGCGTTCGCTATAAGCTTTCGAAATCAGCGATTTTTTCCAGTTTTATTTATATTAGAATAGTAACGAATATGCAGTTAGTCTCCATATCCTACCAAAAATTCTGAAATTCACTACCGGTATAGGCATCCATAGTGTCTCTAAGTATCTATTTTTTTTATTATTTTAATTAGGGCAGGGCGTTTTATTGGAATGGCAGGAAGAATGCTTCATGTAGCGGAAGCGGTAACACAGTAGAAGCCGACAGTCTCAGCATCCCTGTATTGTACTCTGGTGGGGGCATTCAAATACCAGCTAATTTCTTTAGCACTGTATGTCTTGTAGGTAGCTGTGTAACGTATCCTTTCTTACTGGCAGAATAAAATTTGGAAAAAAAATATTTAGCTGTTATTAAAATGTATGCAATGAATTTAAGAAAGATTTGCCTCAGTAAATAGACGTCAGAAATGCGATGGCACGATGCGATTTCTAGATTAACACTCAGCACAAAATTTAGTATTATTTGGTTAACTTTCATCAGCTTTAGTATCTTACTCCTGCCATCGCGGATTGATGCCCTCTGGATGTATCTGGCTCTGGTGCCTGTTGTACATCCCAGTGCTTGAAAGCATTGACCATGAGAATATATTATACTGAATTCCACGCACGAAGTGCCAAAAAGTATGAAATTGGACGTACGACACAAATAAATTAAGGATATTAGCTGCAAGTAAGCATTGGTTTATATCTATCGGTAAAGTTAAAAATTTGTGCTGGACCGAACACAAATTTTCAACTATACCCACTGATTTATCAGTGCCCACTGGCAGCCAGTGTCTTTAGTTCCATTGCGTCTTGATTCATAATGGCTGCAGGATCAAAATGATGTATGCTCTTTCGGACATGTCCGAAAGAACAGACACCAAGTGGTTCAAATGGCTCTGAGCACTATGGGGCTTAACATCTGAGGTCATCAGTCCCCTAGACTTAGAACTACTTAAACCTAACTAACCTAAGGACATCTCACACACAACCATGCCCAAGGCAGGATTCGAACCTGCGACCGTAGCAGCAGCGCGGTTCCGGACTGAAGCGCCTAGAACCGCTCGGCCACAGCGGTCGGTAACAGACACCACTTACAGGAAATTGGACCATGTAGAAAAACAATGGAAAGGTTCGTCTTTGTATGTAATTAATGGTGAAACGACCAGACACCGTAGCTGTCGGCCGTTTTGCTTCCAAATAGATGTATGCACAATCCTCATACACAGATCTGAACTGCTAAAACACACAAACCAGATTGAAATATCACTAATAATAGTAAATTGCACAAAGCAGTTACACGTACCTCTATTCACTAACCACACACAAGAAATAGAGACGTTGAACATGAGAAACGGAAGACCTCGCTTCCCTACTTCTGTTCTAAAAGGTGAATAACATTCAGATGATGCCTTTGGTGGTTCTCGCTATACGCAATCTATGACGTTATAATTATCTTTTACGACGCAGCCGTCATATATCATTTCGACAGAACATAAATAAAAAATGAAATTTAGTACCTTTCTGTGCGTACAAGATTCGCTTCATTTGATAGCCGAGTAGTAGTTAGTAAAGCAAGCAAAGCACGCGCTGCTGGTCGGTCTACACTAGCACCGCTGAAGGTTTCTCAGTTGGCCGTCATTCCCTTTGCTGAGGCCGGTCCGGTGTTAGACGAGGCCTGCAATATCTTTGTCTCCGCGGCAGGCCCCCATTTTACAGACGCCGCGAAGATGTCGGGTTCATCCCGTCGCAAAACTACCGTCCGCCCTTCCACCGCACAGTAGTACCGCGGTGTAAGAAAAAAAGAAAAAAAAATCCGATGGCGCCGCAGGGGGCACGCGCCGTGCTGCGGGAACAAAACGAAAGGCAGCGGAAGAAAAGAGCAGAGGAGTGGGAGTGGGAACGGGAGAAAAGCGCCGGAAGCGTTTTTAATTTGCGCGGCCGGCGCGCCGTGTTGCGCCGCGGGCGTCGGCGGTGGCGCCGCTGCCGCCGACGGCGCTGACTCGACGCCGGTCCGGTGATAATGCCCGCCGGTCCGCTGTTTATTAGCCGCCGCCCCCACCTCCGCCCCCGCCTTTATTACGCCACTCGCGGGGGAGGAAAATCCACCCGCGAAAGGCTACAGTGTCTCCTCTCCGCTGACCGCGCCGCGCGGAAGGTCAGAGGGGGAGCCATGCCGTTAAAAAATATTACTCTGTACCACCTATTTCTAATTTAATTAGTCGTGAAAGTAAGTATAGAAGTAAAAGTAATGAATTAAGTCCGGGATTTGAACCCGAGTCTCCTGCTTAGTAGGCGAATACGTTATTCACTACGTTACCCTGGGATTGTGGCTGAAACAGCTGCACGGACTGTCATTTTCAAAACCCTCCCTGGCTTCCAGTTCACGTCTAAGCCCATCTTCTACATCTACATCCATACTCCGCAAGCCATTTGACGGTGTGTGGCGGAGGGTACCTTGAGTACCTCTATCAGTTCTCCCTTCTATTCCAGTCCCGTATTGTTCGTGGAAAGAAGGATTGTCGGTATGCCTCTGTGTGGGCTCTAATCTCTCTGATTTTATACTCATGGTCTCTCCGCGAGATATACGTAGGAGGGAGCAACATACTGGTTGACTTCTCGGTGAAGGTATGTTCTCGAAACTTCAACAAAAGCCCGTACCGAGCTACTGAGCGTCTCTCCTGCAGAGTCTTCCACTGGAGTTTATCTATCATCTCCGTAACGCTTTCGCGATTGCTAAATGATCCTGTAACGAAGCGAGCTGCTCTCCGTTGGATCTTCTCTATCTCTTCTATCAACCCTATCTGGTACGGATCCCACACCGGTGAGCGGTATTCAAGCATTGGGCAAACAAGTGTACTGTAACCTTTGTTTTCGGACTGCATTTCCTTCCAATGAACCTCAGTCTGGCATCTGCTTGCAACGGTCCTACGACACTCCCCTGCGGCACATCTGAAGTCACTCTTACTTCGGAAGATTTCTCTCCATTGAGAATGACATGCTGCGTTCTGTTATCTAGGAACTCTTCAATCCAATCACACAATTGGTCTGATAGTCCATATGCTCTTACTTTGTTCATTAAACAACTGTGGCGAACTGTAACGAACGCCTTGCGGAAGTCAAGAAACACGGCATCTACCAGGGAACCCCCTTCTTAAATCATCAGTATTGCCAAGGCTTTCCGATATTGAAATAGCGTACCAGCCTTGTGCGTAATGGAGGAATCCTGCCTGTACCTCAGGTTATGATCTACGACAGTAATCCCAAAAGTAAAGTCTCCTATTTTCTTATACGTACATAGACCACCTTATTTCTACAATGGTTTACATCAATTTACAGCTTGAACATTTAGCTATTTTTCGACATAATCACCATTTCCGTCGATGCATTTTTGTAGACGCTGTGGCAGTTTTTGTATGCCCATGTCATACCAGCCCGCCGCCATGCTGTTCAGAAAGATAAGAACCTCTTCTTTCACCTCGTCGTTGGAGCTGAATCGCTTTCCGGCCAAATGTTTTTTTAACTTAGGGAACAGGTAATAGTCACTGGGCGCCAAGTCAGGACCATAGGGTGGGTGGGTGGGTGGGTGATTATGTTCCACTGAAACTGTTGCAGGAGAGCAACGGTTTGCCGAGCGATGTGTGGCCGAGCGTAGTTCTGGAGAATGTGTGCGCTTTTGCTCAACATTCCTCCGGTTCTGAATTGCCCGTTTGAGTTTTTTTTCAGAGTCTCACAGTACCTGTCAGCGTTAATTGTGGTCCCAGTGAGCATAAAGTCGACCAACAATACCCCTTTCCGATCCCAAAAAAACGGTTTTCATGACTTTACCGGCAGACTGTGTTCGTCTGAATTTCCGCGGCTTTGGCGGAGAAGTATGCCGCCACTGGCATGATTGTTGCTTGGTCTCAGGTGTAAAGTAGTATGCTCAGATTTCGTTTCTCGTGACAGTTGAGTCCAGAGAGTTGTCCTGTATAGCTGCAAGGCGGTGAAGAAATGCGCAGGAAGAATCAACTCGTTGCGCATGTGGTCCTCAGTCAGCATGCGTGGCACCCATCTTGTGCACACCTTCCGGTAGTTCAATGTTTCCGTTAAAATTCTGTGAGCGGTGCTTCGGGAAACCTCAGGAACCAACGTACAGAGATCATCCAGGGTGATCGGCCGATCTGCACGCATGCTTTGACCAACCTTCTGATCAGCTCAAACTCTCTACGCCACTTACGAACATTTTTGACATCCATGCACGACTCACCATACACTTCCGTCAATTGGCGATGGGTTTCAATCGGCGCAGTGCTCTTTGCGTTCAGAAACCGAATAACTGCGTGCAATTCGCACTTGGCGGTAACATTCAACGGGAGCTCCATTCTCAACGGCTGCCAAGCCAAGACTGAGCGCCTCAGCGCGGCGTGAGCGTATTTACACACAGCGCATGAAGCACTCTTCATAACAGTGTGACCAACTGCCACACAGAGTTCTGTACTTAAAAAAAACAGGAGACCTTACTTTTGGCATTACCCTCATATTGATGGAATGTAATTATATTAACCTGGAGACATTTAAGAAGGGGAAAATCACGATGGGATGAGATATGATTTGAAGTTTGTGTTAGAGATGGCATTGGACTAAGGTGCTCTTTCCTTCTGTGTCAGCCACAATACCAGGATGGCGTACTGGATGACACATCTACCTAGTGAGCAGGAGACCCAGGTTCTACAAGTCCAGGCCTTGCTATAAATATTAGTTCATTACATCAGTTTCTACCCTTACCGAAGATAAGTTTGAAATTCGGTGTGTCTCCCAGAAAAACATAATTTCGTAAAGTAGGGATTAAAAAAAACCATTTAGAGTCGTACGTGCATACAATGGCTTGACTGCCAAACGGATTCCCGTGTGGAGGACATACGAGGCCCATTTCAAAACATCTGCACACCGTAAAACTGTGATTCAAAATTGTCTTTTTTTCATAAAATAACTTAACAGGCTTTCAACGTATCTGAGGTGACAAAAGTCACGGGATAAGGATTTGCATATATACGGATGGCGGTAGTATCGCGTGGTGGTGATTAGTGTTTAACGTCCCTTCGACAACGAGGTCATTAGAGACGGAGCACAAGCTCGGGTGAGGGAAGGATGGGGAAGGAAATCGGCCGTGCCCTTTCAAAGGAGCCATCCTGGCATTTGCCTGAAGCGATTTAGGGAAGTCACGGAAAACCTAAATCAGGATGGCCGGAGACGGGATTGAACCGTCCTCCTCCCGAATGCGAGTCCAGTATGCTAACCACTGCGCCACCTTAGTATCGCGTACACAAGGTAAAAACAAGCAGTACATTGCCTGAGCTGTCATTTGTACTCAGGTGACTCGTAGGTAAAGGTTTCCGACGTGATTGTGGCCGCACGATGGGAATTAACAGAGTCTGAACGCGGAGAGATCCATGGTGTCAAGAGCATGCCAAGAACACCAAATTTCATGCATTACCTCTCACCGCGGACAACGCAGTTGCCAACGGCTTTCGCATAACGACCGAGAGCAGCGGCGTTTGCGTAGAATTGTCATTGCTGACAGCCGGGCAGCCCTGCGTGAAATACCCAGAGAAACCATTGTGGGACATACGAAGAACGTATGCGTCACAACAGTGCGCCGAAATTTGGCGTTAATGGGCTCTGGAAGCAGACGACCGACTCGAGTGCTTTTGTTAACAGCGCGACATCGCCTGCAGAACCTCTCCTGGGTTTGTGACCATATCGGTTGGGTCTCAGAGGACTGGAAAACCGAAACCTGATCAGATGAGTCCCAATTTCAGTTGGTAAGAGCTGATGATAAGGTTCGAGTGTAGCGGAGACCCCACGAAGCCATGGGCCCAAGTTGTCCGCCTAGCCACTGTGCAATTTGGTAGTGGCTCCTTAATGGTGTGGGCTGTGTTTGCGTGGAATAGACTTCGTCCTGTCGTCGAACTGAACTGGCCATTGACTGAAAATGGTTATGTTTTGCTATTTGGAGACCACTTGCAGCCAGCCATTCAAGGATTTCGTGTTCCCAAACAACGATGGATTTTTAAGGATGACAGTGTCCCATGTCACCGGGCCAGAATTGTTCACGATTGGTTTGAAGAACATCTGCACAATTCGAGCGAATGGTTTGCCACTCAGATCGACCAACATGAATCCCATCGAACATTTATGGAACATAATCGAGAGGCCAGTTCGTGCACAAGATCCTGCACCAGCAACACTTTCGCAGTTATGGACGGCTATAGAGGCAGCATGGTTCAATATTTCTGCAGGGGACTTGCAACGACTTGAGATTCCACGTCGAGTTGCTGCACTACGCCGGGTAAAAGGAGGTCCGACACGACATTATGAGGTATCCCATACTTTCCTCACCTCAGTGTATATTCCATACTTCTCAGTAACAGCGGTCCAGCGTTTTGGCAAGTTTCCTATTCCTGTTAGGACTCCATCTTTGTTGACGTGCCTGACTACTGAGATCGTTGCATGAGAAGAAGTGGTTTTAGAAAAGTTTCCTTTGTAATGGTTTCTTGAATCAAAATCTGGTGATTTCTTTTTATTACTGTAGGATGGACTGGGTAACATTTCCCGTCCATAATTCTCCAAAACTCTGTCTACTGCTATGCTGTCGTGCGTTATCATGCAAAATGCGTAGCCAACTCCAGCAGTGAAAGCGTCGAACCTTATTTGGCGAACCTCTGACTGCAAAACATTGCGCAGGAAGTCCGTGTAGTACTGCCCCGTCACAGTGATATCGTAGGGCACTCTTACCTGTTGCTGTCGCTGCATTCTTGTGATAATCAATATTCGACATCTATATTTTAAATATGGACTGCTGAGGACGGCCTTTGCGGGTACAGGTGGCGGACCGTGATAGTGTGCTTCGCGAAAATACTCTGCCCCCTCCCCCCACAAACTTCAACTAAATGTTTCCAAATGGCCCTCGAACAATTAGGCATCCCTCGCGTTGATAAGCAGCTGAAAGAGTTGAAAACAAATGACTCAGTAGGTTCAGATGGAATCCCATTTCGATTTTAGGAGATCACAACTACCGACCCTCAGAATTACGTACCAGCATAACGTCAGTTTGCTGCAGAATTCGTGAGCGTGTCCTAAGTACGAATATGATAAATTTTGTTGAGACGGAAGAGCTTATGTAAGGGCCAGTCAGATGATAACGAGACCGATGGCAAAAATAAGTAAACTGTTTATTATTTCAAAACTAATCGGCATGTCTTATTACCGGTACAATTATCCCACTGTGAGACAAGGCAGGTCATTTCCTTCGTGGAAAATGTATGCGGCAGCCTACGGAACCATGATTATACCCAAGAGTTCACCTCTTCGTCCGAATCAAAACGACAGTCACGAATCTCTTTCTTCAGGGCTCCAAAATATGAAAAAAGCATAGGAAGAGATAGGGACTGTAAGGAAGATGTGTAAAGGCATCCTTCTGCAGCGTAATCAAAAAAACCTTGGCAACTTCCAGGAACACATCCACTCACAAGGTGACCGTACGTGCTGCCTTTAGTTAGTCCACTGGTAGAACCAGTGATGGGAAGCTGAGAAAAGGCAAGACAGGAGGCGAAAGATGGAGTAAGAAAAGAAAAAACCGGAAAGATTGTCTTTCTCGAACGTCAAAAATGACAGAATGATACAGCGCGCCCCTATTGACATGTGTTCACAATCTTTGAACCTATTTAAATAATGATAATGCTGTGTGCAGTTTGTACCATTGAAATTATGGAGATGTTAAAGTTTGTAACTAGTACAGTTCCAAAAGCAAATGCATGACAACAGATACTTGTCTACTTTTTGCTGCACTACGCCGGGTAAAAGGAGGTCCGACACGACATTACGAGGTATCCCATGACTTTCCTCACCTCAGTGTATATTCCATACTTCTCAGTAACAGCGGTCCAGCGTTTTGGCTAAGGGTTTATACATCGCATGTCATTTTTTATTAATAGTTCACTTGTACTATTTGAATTTACACATTGTCATTTGTAGATAGTGAGTGGAGCTGTGCACGCTAGAAAATGGAGTGCCAAGTGGAGAAATCGGAACTGTTTCAACATATTCTTCTGTTTGAGTTCAATAGAGGGGCGACAGCAGCGCAAGCAGTCAGAAACATTCGCGCCCTGCATTAGGATAATGCGATTGGAAAGTGCACGGGAAGGAAATAGTTTTCTCTTTTTGAGGTGAATCGTTTTGACATTAGTGCCTCCCGACATTGAGGGATATCTTCGGAGGGCTTGATGACGATCGTTTAAACGCATTAATTTACAATGATACACGTCAGTGTACTCGAGAACGGGAAAATGTCATGAATGTGATCATTCAACCATCGTGCGACATTTTCATGCAGTGGAGAAGGTTAAAAAAAATTGGGTGTACGGGAACCGCATGCTCTACGCTAAAATCACAAAAATCAACCGGTGACCATACGTGCATCTCTGCCTAGTCGTCATCAATTGTCCCGTGAACAACACCGACCATTCCTGTCCTGTATCATTACTGGTAACGAGAAATGACGCCTTTATAGTAACGTAAGGAAAAGAAAGGAATAGTTGAGCCCAAACAAAGCAGGAACACTCCTTACAAAGACCTGAGCGCTTTCACAAAAGATAATGTTGTGTGTCAGGTGGAGCAGTGACGGTGTGGTGTACTACGAATTGCTTCCTCGACGTGTAGTCATGGCTGCAGACATTTATTGTCAACGACTGTGATGTCTTGCAGACGGAGTCCAAGAACAACGACCAGGAAGACTGAATGAAGTGTTGCTACTCCACGATAACGACCGCCCGCATTCTGCTAAGACTGACTAAAGACCCATCTTAATCACCTGATCATGCGCCATCAGATTTCCAGTTCTTGCGCTCTTTATCGAACAACCTTCAACGAACTTCCTTTCCGGATGAAAATACGCTCCGAACGTGGCTCTATGATTTCTCCGCTTAAAAACCATGTGATTTCTACAGTCGTGGAATCGAAAAGCTACCCCAGCGTTGGCAGACTGTTGTAAAAGCTGTAGGAAAATACGCAGTAAAGCGCCAAAGAAACTGGTATAGGCATGCGTATTCAAATACAGAGATATGTAAACAGGCAGAGTACGGTGCTGCGGTAGGCAACGCCTACATAAGGCAACAAATGTCTGGCGCAGGTGTTAGATCGGTTACTGCTGCTACAATTTCAGGCTATCAAGATTTGCTTGAGTTTGAACGTGGTGCTACAGTCGGCGCACAAGCGGTGGGACACAGCATCTCCGAGGTAGCGATGAGGTGGGGATTTTCCAGTACGAACATTTCACGAGTGCAACGTGAATATCAGGAACCCGGTAGAACATCAAATCACCGACATCGCTGCGGCCGGAAAAAGATCCTGCACGAATGGACCAGCGACGACTGAAAAGAATCGTTCAACGTGATAGAAGTGCAACCCTTCCGCAAATTGCTGCAGAGTTCAGTGCTTGGCCACCAGCAAGTGTCAGCGTGCGAACCATTCAACGAAACATCATCGATATGGGCTTTCGGAGCCGAAGGGCTACTCGTGTACCGTTGATGAGTGCACAACACACAGTTTCACCCCTCGCCTGGGCCCGTCGACACCGACATTGCACTGTTGGTGACTGGAAACACGCCGCCTGGTCGGACGAGTCTCGTTTCAAATTGTGTAGAGCGGATGGTCGTGTACGGGCATGGAGACAACCTCATGAATCCATGGACCCTGCATGTCAGCAGGGGACTGTTCAAGCAGGTGGAGACTCTGTAAAGGTGTGGGGCGTGTGCAGTTGGAGTAATATGGGATCCCTGATACGTCTAGATACGACTGTGGCAGGTGTCACGTATGTAAGCATCCTGTCTGATCACCTGCAAGCATTCATGTCCATTGTGCATTCCGACAGACTTAGGCAATTCCAGCAGGACAATGCGGCACCCCATACGTCCACCGTTGCTACAGAGTGGCTCGAGGAACACTGTTCAGTGTTTAAACACTTCTGCTGGCTAACTCCTTGCACCGTACTGTTCAGAAGCAACCTCCACACCCTTATACTCTTACGGATTTAAGGGCAGCCCTGCAGGAGTCATAGTGTCACTTCCCTCCAGCACTACTTCAGACATGAGTACAGTCCATTCCACGTCGTGTCGCGGCACTTCTGCGTGCTCGCGTGGGCGCTACACGTTATTAGGCAGGTGTGCCAGTTTCTTTGGCTCTTCAGCCTGTTATTGGTGATTAAAGTCTCTGTTATGTTTATTAAACTTTTGGGAAAGCGCTACGAACTTATGCACCAACTTAATATATCGGATGAAAGGAATAACCTAGATCTGTGCGTTGCGTATTCTGTTTGCCGTGTCGGCGTGGCGGTATCCGACGCGTCGTTTTTTCTGCGCTGCAGGGCAGGAAGGCTGTACTTCAGCACCCTTTCGTTCAACTGCGGCGGCCGGCGGCAGCGCGTAACGAAGTTTGGCCGCTTACAATGGCGGACCGCATCATTTCCTGGTTTGTGACCGCCGGCGCTGCTGCCGCCGCCACCGCCGCCCACGTGCGCTGGCGAGGGCCGTCCATTGTGAGCGCGGTCGGCCCTGGCGTTTGCCGGTGCGCGGAGCCGCACGCGAGCCCATCCTGACGGCGCGCTTGGGTTGGCCGCGATGTCATTAAAGTACTGTAATGTCCGTTGGGGAACCCTTCTGCCCCAGGCGGGAGTGTGAGTCGCTTCGGCCACTGCCAGCACACGTGCAACTGCCTGTATTAGTTAACATGAAAGTTTTCTGGGTATGGTACCGCGTCACACTGAAGGGGGGAAAAAAAAGATAGACGACAAGAAGGCCACTGTAGCCGTGGCCGAAAAAATGGTCAAATGGCTCTAGGCACTATGGGACTTAACATCTGAGGTCATCAGTCCCCTAGACTTAGAACTACTTAAACCTAATTAACCTAAGGACATCACACACATCCATGCCCGAGGCAGGATTCGAACCTGCGACCGTAGCAACAGTGCGGTTCCGGACTGAAGCGCCTAAACCACTCGGCCACAGCGTTGGTTTCATCAGTGATATACTTTATATACTTTTTTACAATATGACGTCGTTCCACACCCTGAAGACTTTCATGTTAAGTGACGCTAAACTCGGAAGGCTACTCAACTACCCTTCCTGCCTGTATTCGTATCACAACTGGTACACAAGGGTCTGAACTTCTCCTCTATTCTAAATTCTGGTGGCAAGTCAGATTGTAAACCAGTCTTGGTACGCCCATCTTCCGATGGACCTCTAGATGACAGCTGTTACCATATCTTCATGCGGTAGCAATGACACCGTCAACATTTATATGGCTTGCTTTTATTGGCAAGCGATTTCGGTGTATCATTATACTAACTTTAGGGTCGCCTATGATACTGTGTAGTGACGGTAATACCGGGTAATCTTCGTTGTTACACAGCAGTCCTCTGCTTTGATGCTGTCCGCCAAGAATTCCTATGCTGCTGCAGCCTCTTCATTTCAGAGTAGCACTTGAATGCTACGTCCTCAATAATTTATTGGATTTATGCCAATCCACTTCTTCCGCCAAAGATTTTATTCTCTGTATATCCCTCAAGTACCTTGGAATTTATTCCTTGACCTCTTAACATATGTCCTACCATCTTGTATCACCCCGCCCCCAACCTCCCCTTTTTCAGTGTTATCTACACATTCCTCCCATCAGCGGTTCTGCAGCAACACATCTTGCAGACAGTATCCACATATATCACCGAATGTACCTGCAAAATTGCACTGTCCAGTCACATTGAAGTGACTACCTATCAGAAGCCTGAATAACTGTCTTTTGCAGCGTTGAGCGCTTTGAGACGTGCAGGATGAGAGTCAGTGAGGTTCTGGACAGTGATGTAGAGCCCTGCCGACTCCAGTGCCGTGGCCAGCTGCGCTAGGTTTCTCGGCTGAGAATCCATGGCGTGAACAGTCCAATCCAAGTGGTCCTAAAGATTTGCGATTGGATTTAAATCCGGGGAGTTGGTGGCCAGGGACCAGTGCATCCTGGTGCTCTTCTAACCACGCACGTACAGTGCGAGCTGTGTGGCACGTTGCATTATCTTGCTGTTAGATGCCATCGTGCCGAGGAAAAACAGGGGTCGGCATTTTCCCCCAAGGTGTGACGTATATTTTTATATATATAAATTTTCGGTGCCTTACAGTGTCACGTCTTTCAGTGTCACACAAATTTTTATTTTTAAAGGGGATCACTTAAGACTATTTCCAAGGGTCCGCCCCTCAAATTTCTCCCTCATATCCCAAAATTGTCGTCTGATGTAGTACAAACTGAAAAAATAAATTCCTTTTAAAGCACAGTTTCGTATATAATTTATATTCAAAACCTTACACCTGTGTCACAGAACAAATCCTACATCGAGAATACTTTACACAAGTTTAAGGGAAGAAATGCTTCTGATAATTATTACAGTATTTAAAGAACATCAAATTATGAACAGACTGAAATGAATAAACAATACAAGAGACTATGTTAATCAATTCAACTGTAAAAAGCTAAGGAGCATATTATTAGCAAAATGAAAAATATGCAAAAGTGAAATGCCAAAATGAGCACTTCTCACGTGGGAGTAAATCAAAACAATCAGAATGGCTGAAAGAGAGCACAATAACATGAGCCATAAACGAATAAGAGCTAAGCAACTAAGCAAATAAGAGGATAGGCAAAAATGAGATGCCAACAAAATGAGAGCTGGCCGAACTCCGTCGGCACTTATATATGGTTGCGCTCGTGGCGCCACCTCGCGGCCCGTACGCAACACGCGCGCCTACGATCGCAATGCACTCTTAGCGCTCGCGGCGGCGTCTAGCGGCCCGTACGCAAGTTGTGCGATTACTGTCGCAGGTCGACCCTTAATCTATGATGTTACAAAGGGTAGATGCGTATTTCTGTGGTCCCGTTGTGCCTTCCAGAACGACGAGATCACCGTGGGAATGCCACGAAAACATTTCTCTGAGCATAATTGTTGCAGCGTGTTTGCTTCAGACGCTTCACACAGTACACGCCAACGGCCGTCTGTCCAGTAGAGCATAAAACGTGATTCATCTGAAAAGGGCCACCTGTCGCCGCTCAGTGGACGTCCAGTTGCGGTATTGGCATGCAAATTCCAGCCACCACCAGCGATGAACAGCAGTCAGCATGGGTGCAAGAACCTAGCACGCGCTGTGGGGCGCCGTACGCAGCAACATTCCCGAATGGTCGTTGAGGAGACACTTTAGTAGCCGCATGGTTCAACAGTTGCACGTCTATCCATCGGTGCAAATCTCCGTAGTCGTCGTTCACCCGTGTTATCTGTGGTGCATAGTACACCACAGCCCGCCCCGATAGCTGAATGGTCAGCTTGACGGACTGCCGTCCTAAGGGGTCCGGGTTCGATTCCCGGCTGAGTCGGGGATTTTCTCCGCTCAGGGACTGGGCGTTGTGTTGTCTTCGTCATCATTTCATCCCCATCCGGCGTGCAGGTCGCCCAATGTGGCGTCGAATGTAATAAGACCAGCACCAAAGTGGCCAGACCTGCCCCGTACGGGGCCTCCCGGCCGATGACGCCAAACGCTCATTTCCAGTACACCACAGTTGCCTTGGCGCCGGTTTTGAATAGCGGCATTTTGCCATGCGCGGTATACTTTAAGCACGGCTGCACGCGAACAATGTACAAACATAGCCATTTTGGAAATGCTTCCACCCTTCGTCCGAAAGTCAATGATCGTGTTCTTTAGGACGTCCGATAAATCGCTCCATTTCCACTTGTCGGCAGCAACTACAGTGTTCTCCGCCCCCTCCCCCTCTCCCACACCCCCCGCCACATCCCTCCTTCCTCCCGACACGATCTATATACCCTCCACTGCTAGTGCTGCCACCTGCCACATAGTTCAGGAGATGTGTGAAAACTTAAGTTTTTTTTCTTCAGCCACAGAGGCATTACACGCGTAACGTCAAATATTAACACATTAAATTATCTGTAAAGAGATAAGACATTTATTTGCATTGGTTGGTACTCTGTAGATCTGTTATTTAAAAAATCGGGTGAGGCGGGGGGGGGGGGGGGGCGGTGCACTTTTACTGGTCATCATCTAACAGATCCTCAAGTTTCTTTTCCATTATTCTGTATATTGTTCGTGTCTGCAACTTCAGTTAAGTTGATTTGCGATAGCTGTCACGCTTATCTGCCATTGGTATCTTCAAGAATGTGTGGATGATGTTTTTTTTCCTGAAAATCTGATGGTATGCCTCCAGGCTCATACATTCTATACTTCATCTTTATGATTAGCGCACCCTCTCTAAAATTCGTGTTTAATGGAGAAACTACTGCTCGCTCGTCGATGATGGACTACTATTTTATGGTCGTAGCTCCACTAAGGAGCAATTCAGACCAATGATTATTTGAAAAAGTTTGTTGTATT
This sequence comes from Schistocerca piceifrons, assembly GCF_021461385.2. Lineage (NCBI taxonomy): Eukaryota > Metazoa > Arthropoda > Insecta > Orthoptera > Acrididae > Schistocerca > Schistocerca piceifrons. The sequence continues at coordinate 183,046,695 of NC_060145.1, forward strand.
CGATGTCCCCTATTGTACTTTGACCTTGTTTTCACATTGTTTTTTCTCACGCTTGACGCGTAGGCTCGAATCACGTGAGATGTCTTTGACTATTCTGTAAGCGATATTTCTGGATGGCAGGAAAGCGCTAATACTAATTTGAATCTGGTCTGTTGCCCATAACAACTTGTTGACCACAATGAAAAGACTATGTAATTTAAATCAGTAGTATTTTTCGACGGAGCACCCCCTTACTGCTTTGGAATGGCTGCCAGACACCCTTCTCCCCCCTCCCCTCCACATACCTCCTCCCCTCTCTGCCCAACACCGCCATACCACGCCACCATCTCCGGCTACCGACTGTCAACTCCACAAGTCTTTCTAGTTACGTCTCAGCCAATATTTACCTTGCAGACGAATTATTACGAAAAATTTTTTAACTTCTAATGAAATTTGTAAAGTTTACATTTGTAATATTGAATCGTCTATTTCAGAATACTGAACATACTTTTATAAAATTTTATAGATACCACGTCAAAAGCCATCTTGTCGATTCTTTTCAGAATTGTGTCAGTACCGAAACTAATTGATTTCGTCCTGGATACACGTCAGGCCTTTGCGCACTAATTATAATGTCTGCTACTGTTAGAGATACAAGCGTTTTCGTCATTGTATGTGAGTTACCACATATCACTCTTAAATACGACGCAAAGGCCTTCGTCAGCAGTGAAAGTAGGTTCTTCAAATAACCTGCCCCCAGTGTTGCATTTCCCAGAATTTGGTTTTAAAAATTGAAAAAAGTGAATTACACTTATCGGCTTTGTCACCACGCAATTTTTGAATGTGACCACATGCTTTGGAGGGCTGCAAAACTTTATTTGAAAATATGAAGAAAGTCATTATATATATATATATATATATATATATATATATATATATATATATATAGGAACCACTAAGAGCTTTCATTTCATTTATTCATCGTATGTTACATGGCAGCAGCACATATGCTAGTATGAACACAATAGTAAACAAGAACACAATCTGTAACACATATAACGACGTAATAAGTACCAATAAATACACACAGTTTATATATGCTACATGCGAGTTTAGTTGTTATCTACGTATCGATGTACAGATCTTGTTTCCACTTCGTAGCACTGGGCATGGCTTTTATAAAGTCCTCAGCTGATCCATCATATTTTCGTATTGGGAAGGAATAATACGCCAAAAATTCTATTCAAACGCCGACCGTGCTGCGTCAACCCTATTTCACAGTATTTATCAGCTGCATCAAAAACAAAAAATCAAGAGCTGCTGGGGAACTAAACAGATTCACCATCTAATTTCGATCAGTCTGTCATCATCGGATAAAACGAAATTATTTACAACAGCCTGTACGGTATTGTTGCTACACTGGCGGAAAAATAATATAATCATTTTTCTTCTCTGAAACTGTCGTTAAAGTAAAATTCCTTAACATAGTTTAGTAAACTTAGCTCAGGGTTATATTAACTTACCATCATTCTGTTTGAAGTACTACACTCTGCATAATTTCGGGGTAGAGGGGAAATGAACTTAATATATAGAATCAATGAAGACTTCCCAATATTTGTGTCAGCAAACAAATACAGTTGAGGTTTCCTCGCCTTCGTAGACTGAAAGGACGCATTATACCAGGCTACGACTTCCTTAGCCCAACCGGAATACAACAATCTAGAATGCGACAATTCACGACGTTCCTTCCGATTTTGCTGAAACGCTTCCCAGTACTTCTCAATAAACTTCGCACGCGACCAATGACGAACCAAGAACGGGTCGGTGTAATCGAACTTCTTGGTACGTTTCGCCCACCTACGTAATCGAACATTAAATGACATGGCGGATTCATTATAATTTGTAAAAGGTTCAGTATCATACTTTGTAATATATATTAATGCTGACGTCCTACTCTTACAAGACTGGACATCAAATACACCTACAATAAGACCGAACATCCATTCCAACTTAGTCCTAATATCGGACGATAAATAAATACTGGATGTTTTAAAATACGCATGTAAATGCGCCTTCTCATCTTCAGCAAATTTCTCTTCGCACACACAAACTGTTACAAGTGTTCCGCCTCTTGAAATTGTTTAAATCAGATTCCCTAGAGGTAGAGAGGAACACGTGACTGTAGAAGAGAGATACGGTCATTTTTGCCTAGTCATCTAGCAATCTGATTTGCAGTAGGAAATATTATAATAAATACAACATATGGGAATGAAAAGAATAAGATAGATAGCATAAAAGTGATCTTGGGATTATATAAAAATTAGAATAGGAGATGCGCTTAGATGTTTTAAATCTGAGTGAAATCGGAGTGGAAAAGTTGTCCGATAATGCCGCCTGTCTTTCCCACAAGATAAAACCTGGTAGAGATGTTTCTCGTTTCAAATAAAATCTTTGGGTCGTAATGTTTCGTCGTATTGGCCCAATTGTGATGTACTAGTTCTAAGTATGCTTATAGTAAATTACAAGAAATGACATATACCTCGCTTTTCCAGCACTTTTCAGAGTTCCCGCAGGATAGCACAGGTATCTTCCACCCTGGTACTTCTATGTTTGCTAAGCTTCAATTGCGCGTAAGTTTTTCAACGAACAATGCTAAGGTTGAAGCTGCAGTAGTTTTTACAACCGCGTTCTTTGGCGCATTCGAAGTCGAAAAAAACGCGGGCATAATAACGAGACGATTGGTTATGTGGTCACCATTGCTCGTTATAGTCTCGTAAAGATGCGCTCGAGAGCATACAGCCAGCAATCATGTGCATTAAAATCCGTAAAAGGCCAACGGCGCGGCTGCAAACCAAATCCCTCTAATTATCGTTACGCGTGTTACCGAGCACGGCACGACACGAAATGCTGGCACCAAAGTCAACGCAACGCTCCTTTTTTTATGATTTTGAACCGACCATATAGATGATGTAAAAATCAGGTAAAAAAGTAATATTGTTTTTTGTTATAAAAATACGTGAATCTGTTCGTTTGCACGCACACTATCACGTCAGCGACTGTGGCAGGAAATAATTAACGTTTGTGTAATTAGAGGTCGCAGTCAGCAAACTGATACGCGATACTCATCATACGTCATTGTTCAACGTTTTCATAATCTCTACCTTCGTTTTGACAAGCGTTTGGCTGTTCGAAACTAATAAATTTTGTGTCGTAACTGCCTGAACTGAATGGATAAAAGGTTGGTGGAACACCTTAATTCCCCCCTCTCGCAGTCAGACGGAAGCAACCCTGCTGTCGAACTCTTCTAGGAGATGCGTCTAACTATAAAACGTGCCATGAAATCCACTTGCAGGAGAGATTTCGGGGAATTAATGAAGCTGATGAAGTACACTTTGCAAGAATATCCATCGGAGCGAAATGCAGCTGTTTGATCTTTAGCTGTGAAGCCCCTCGTCCAAAAGGAACGCGACTTCAGTGTAATTCTGTATTGATTTAAAATACATGTGATGAAGTTACATATCTTTTTATGGCAATGTTCATAATACCTTGGAAAAACATTAATACTTTTGAAAGATGCGTAATTTTATTAGAAATCTGTATCAGTTCTCATTTTTTTTTTCTTTTAATACTGGTATGGTTAATCCTTGGTAGGGAATGCGCAACACTAGCTCATTAAACGAGTTATGGTAGAAGGAATCGATCGCGAGTACGTACTACAACGTGACAGTCACATAAAAAAAAAGTTTTCTGAGTTCACAATTCACTGTCTATTGACAAAATGCTTCACGTTGAGCTCCACCTGTAGTACTGTTATCAGATTGTTAATTTTTTAAAAAATTACCATCTCTTTGTGTAATCATCTGAAATACAGTGGCTAAATGGACATACTTGATTTGCAGTGGTTACAACGGAATCTAGTCGGAAGTTCTAAATTGCTTTTTAACTTAACTGGTTTCCAATACATTATTTTCTTTTTAACTTAAAAATATTTCGTATGAGACCTCATAATACGTAGATTCAAAATATGTAAGTGGTAAGCTTCTGTCAATAAATATGGTTTGGTGTATATTGAATTTCTCTTTGAGTGGCCACTTTACATCCACCCCGCCACCCTCTTCGTGTGTGGCTCGAGTCGCCCTACATGTCAGTGTTGGCTCTTAAGGAAAAACGTTTTACGGCAACTGATACAAGGGGACCGCAGGGAATGTTTTGGGTCCTTTAATACCATACTTGAATAATTTTGTTATTTTCGTTTTGGTAGTTAATTTTTTATTTATCTATCAGAAATCCTGGGCATTGAATTTTACTGCCATATTCGTTAAACTCTGACAGTTTATCGCAAATTAACACTTGTTTATTGTTAAATAATCTTAATTTTCACCATTCCCTGCTGTATTATCTAAATAGTCCTTTCGTTTTCACTTAAAAATATTTCGTATGATAGTTTATAATGTTTAGATTCAAAATGTGTAAGTGGTAAGCTTCCATCAGCAATCATGGTTTGGTGACAACTGAATTTCTGTTTGATTGGCCACTGTGCATTCTCCCCCCACCCATACCCCCACCGCTCCACCCCGCCACCCGTTTGTAATGCAGCCCGGTGTTATTTAAGAGGTACGGTTCAAATGAGTTTTTAAATATCTGGATTATAATTGTATCTTTACTCTCAATGTTATTCCTTTGCAGGAAAAAACTTTTTTTCTCGTGACTAATGTAACTTTCATGTGTCTCTTGCGCCATGATCATAAATGCTGCTGCCTGCGTGATCATTCCTGATGTTCTTTATGATGTACATAACAGATGAGTAGATTATTCACATGGCGTAGTTAGAGTCCCCAGCTATTTACACAGTTCTTTGCAGAGAGTTCGGTTACTAATTTTTGTTATTATTTTAATGGCCCTTTTCTGTAATTTCTGTGCATGTTTTGTCTATGGCGTCGCCTAAAATTGTTCCATAGCCAACGACGCAGTGCGTGTAGAAGTCGTATGTAGTAATAAAGCATTGTCAGTTACTCATTGAAGGCACTGGGCTTCTTAAAACCATTTCATAGGCATGTGAAATACTCACCCTTCGGCACTTACTTGATGGCTAGTTCATAGTTAGAAATGGTGTAGTGCTTTACTTCCGCCAAACGTGTTAGCAGTGTAAAGCGCTGTCTATCATAGGCCTTTGCTAGATGGCAGTACCTTCTCGCAGAAACACATCGGCGATAGTCTCAGCAGAGAACCGTCGCTTCGCTGGCGCAGTCCTTCGGTCCTGCGCAGTACCGCCGTTGTTTTGACGGAAAATATCCGCGGGCCAGGTTGTTTATAAACACAGGGGCGGCGGGCTTCTTTCTCGCTTGTTTATGGACGGCGCGGATCGTTGCCGTAGCAACGCCTTATTTACGTTACATCTCTAGCGGCGCCTTACTATCTGCGCAGAAACATGCTCCCTCCAACGCCAGGACTGGCGGGCAGCAGGTGTTTCGTGTGTCTTGGTCACCGGACCGTCTGTTGGCAGAGAACTCGCGGTCCACTGTAAACTTCCGCCTAGCAGGTCGTGTCGTGCTGCCCCCTGTTTACTGCCTCCTTGTCTCTAAGTTTCAGCAATTCCCCTTAGAGCCGGCCATATTCCCCATATTTTCCTCTCCCTCGCTTTATTCTTTTTTTTCCGCCATGACAGTGGACATAGTTCGAGTATATCCTTCTCATATCTTTCTTGGAAACAAAGAAAAGAACTGAATTATCCAGCGAAAAGTTTCATCTATGCAGATGACCGCGCAATAGCAGCAGAATAGACAAGTTTCGATCGTGTTGAAAGGAAGCTGTTCCAGTTTAGTACTGCTAAGACAACCAGTTAAAGCCTAAACCATCAAAAACACCTAAAAACAGGCAAACAAGAAGAAATTATTGGTGACGTGGGAAGACACTACACCCAAAAATTTAGGAGTCATCATTGATCGAACACCAACTTAAAAAACCACTGCTTAAACGCCAAAAGAAAGGTAGCAGCAAAAAATAACATCCTCCGGAAACTACCTTGTACTACTTTGGGCACACAGCCTCTTTTTCTGAGAACTTCGCAGCAGAATTCGCCTGTCTTGCCTGTTACAGCTCCAATCGTGTCACACGGGACGACGTTGCGCTAAACGAGACTTGCAGGATCATTACAGACTGCCTAGGATCAACTCCACTGCAAAAGGCCTACTGCCTAGCAGGTATCCCACCCCGCACAGCCGCCGTGAAACTGTCCCCCGTCTTGAAAGGAATAAAGCAACAACTCTAGAGATCCATTCTGTGTATGGGTACTTACCAAAAACTGCGCTACTCAAATCAAGACGAAGTTTCCTCCATACTACAGAAACTCTCACTGAGCAACCTTCAGCATTCAGACAATGCTCGGCGTAACCGAGACCACAGCGTAACAGAATGGATGGTACCATATGAAAACTTACCTTTTGACCATAAAGAAAGCTGACCGACAAGCAAAACTATCCGACGTCAGCAGGTGCAAGACGAATGTAAGTGCAAGACTAATCTGAAGAAGTGAGGATTCTCTTGTGATTTCACCCCGAGCGAATGCGGAGAAGAGTAAACCATGGATCATCTCCTCATTTGCAAGTTATGCCCAACTACATGCTCCCTAAAAGTACTAATGTCAGCTACCATTGAAGCCTGTGAAGTGGCTAAATATTGGTCACACAACATTTAAAATGCATATTATTACGTACACCTCTTTGTAGAAAGCTGGTAATACTTATAGTACCAGACTGAAATTTGCTATAGATTGTTTTGATTATGTGAAGTATGTTTTCTGACACAATTAAATAAGTTGTACAATAGAGGATATCAGTGGTTCCCTGAGTTTCTGTCGATGATGCAGTGTGTCAGCTGCAAGTTGGCTTATTAGCTCCATAGTCCTGAATCGGTAGGAGTCTGTAGGCTTCGCCCGGTGTACATTTGTTTTTGGCCCATGACGCTGGGTAAGTTACACGTTCTTGACTGCTGCATCATTGAGTTGTTCTTCACTCTGTTTCGTACTGTTTCCCTTCCTGGTGATAAGTGTGCGTCACTGTTGCGGTTAAGATCTTTATTAAATACGTCAGTACATAAGACGATTTCAGTTTCGATTACGAACAACATTTAAGCGATCTTTACCTCTGTGCCTGACTTCTACTTCTGCAGAACCATGAAGCACATGTTAAGGTGCCTGTACGCTGGGAATCAGGCGGCGGTTGTTTGAAGTTGGAACACTTGTGAGCAGTGATACTTCCGCGGAGAGTCATTTCAACCAGAACAAGCGACGTCTCGCAGGTAGCACACACAGACACACTAAAGTATGTCTTTCCTGTCCAGCAGTATAGCACAGCGTGCTGTTATCTCCGACACGTCTTAGTATGAATTAGTTTTGATGCGCGTTGAAAAGTAGGAAAAACAGTGATCAGTCACTATTTGATGGTAATTTCTTTCGTCTTTACCGTTTTCAGGCTTGTTTGCCCATCTTAAAATTATGTTCAAATGTTGGACTTACCTGCTAAGGTCATCAGTCCCTAAGCTTACACACTACATAACCTAAATTATCCTAAGGACAAACACACACACACACACACACACACACACACACACACACACACACACATGCCCGAGAGAGGACTCGAACCTCCGCCGGGACCAGCCACACAGCCCCTGACTGCAGCGCCTTCAAATTATGTCTAGGTTGGATTGGAATATGACGTTTTGGTTGCGAGTAGGCGAAGCCAACGGATATGGAAGTGTTCTGGGCTCAGCAGAAATATCAGCACCTCCCATCTCCGCACATTTCGGTTGTGCCTCTCCCTCCCTCCCTTACCATCACTTGGTTCCTCACCTGTTGCTGTCAGTGGCGGAGGGGGGGGGGGGCTGCTTCACGCGCTCCCCACAATAGTCTGGTCAGTTTTCAAACATGTTACTAAATCTTTATTGCCTGTATTGCGACAATGATAGCAATGAAATTCTAAATTCCAGCTGGAGTGTACGTCGCAAAGATAGATTTAACACCACCACGGAGCCTTATTTACAGCTCTAAAAAACACGATATCTAATGAGATTAGTACAGATTCCTAATGTGAAATAATTTGGTTAAAGGGAAGTGTTACTGGAGAATCAAACATGGTCATCGCATGTCTTACAGACGTCGGGCCTCAGCAGCAATAGTGCCGGAACATTTGTGGGAAAAGTTGGAGAAGTGTAGCCTACATTTCCAAGCCACGTTGCGGTATGATAAGGGTATTTCGGCTTACCAGCTACAGACTCAAGTAATAAAGGTGTGCAATCAGGAAAGGAAGTCATGTGAAATCATTCTAATTACCTTGAGCCGCTAATCAGAGAACTAATTATTGAAGGCAGCATACTAGACCTCCTGGTCACTAACAGACCCGAACCTCTCCACACAGCGTAGAACAGTCATCAGAAAGCCATTATAGCATCGCTGAATACAGTAGAATATAAGAACGTAATGAAGAGTAAGAAGATATTTCTACTTAGCAGGAGCTACAAAAGACGGATTCCAGATTGCTTGAGTGGTCAACATGACAAATTCTTCTCAAGGACCGAAAATGTTGAGCATCAATGGATATAGTTCAAGAGTTTTGTACAAATCGCCTTAGTCAGGTATGTACTGAGAAAAATTGCGAGAAACGGGAAAGATCCAACCTGGTTCGACAGCCGTATTAAAAAGCTGATACGGAAACCGAGAGAGCTTCGCTGCAAATTTGAACATAGCCAAAACCCCACAGACAAACAGAAACTGAACGAAATCCAAATGAGGGTAAAGAGAACCACGGGTTAAGCGTTCAACGAATTTAGAAGTAGAGTTTTCTCTACCGACTTGACAGAAAATCGTATGAAGTATTGGTCTCGTCCTAAATCAATAAACAGATCAAAGCCATCGGTCCAGACTCTGTCTGACCATAATGGCATCGACATGGAGGATGACACAAAGAACGGCGAAAGACTAAACGTCTTTTTTCACAACAGTTTCAGGAGGAAGATCTTACTGTGGTTCCACCCTTAAATCGTCGCACGAACATCATAATGACAGATATCGAAACGAGTGAGTGTGAGATAGTAAAGCAACTAGAATCATTCAACACAGGAAAGGCCTCTTAGATCTGACGTGATAGCAGTACGATTTTACATAGAGTAGGCGAAAGACGTAGCCGCTTTTCTGGCAGCAGGGTACCGTAGTTGCGGTGCGGCAGCGAAGTATTCATCTTGATTCGAAAAAAGCACCCATCATTCCCGTTTTCAAGAAGAATCGTTTAAGAGACGCACTAAACTATAGACGTATATACGCTATGTGATCAAAAATATCCGGACACCTCGCTGAAAATGATTTAAGAGTTCGTGACGCCCGCCATCTGTAATGCTGGAATTCAGTATGATGTTGGCCCACCCTTAGCCTTGATGACAGCTTCCACTCGCAGGCATACTTTCAATCAGGTGTTGGAAGGTTTTTTGGGGAATGGCAGCCCATTCTTCACTGAGGAGAAGTATTGATGTCGGTCGGTGAGGCTTGGCAAGAAGTCGGCGTTCCACGACATCTCAAAGGTTTTCTATAGGATTCAGGTCAGGACTCGGTGCGGGCCAATCCATTAAAGGGATGTTATTGTCGTGTAACCCCTCCGCCACAGGCGGTGCATTATGAACAGGTGCTCGATCGTGTTGAAAGATGCAATCGCCATCCCCGAATTGCTGTTCAACAGTGGGAAACAAGAAGGTGCTTAAAACATCAATGTAGGCCTATGCTGTGACAGTGCCACGCAAAACAACAAAGGGTGCAAGCGCCTCCATGAAAAACCCGACCACACCATAACACCACCGCCTCCGAATTTAACTGTTGGCACTACACACGATGGCAGATGGCGTTCACCGGGCATTCGCCATACCCACACCCTGCCATCGGATCGCCATATTGTGTACCGTGATTCGTCACTCCACACAACGTTTTTCCACTGTTCAATCGTCCAAAGTTTACGCTCGTTACACCGAGCGAGGCGTCGTTTGGCATTTACCGGCGTGATGTGTGGCTTATGAGCAGCCGCTCGACCATGAAATCCAAGTTTCCTCACCTCCCGCCTAACTGTCATAGTACTTGCAGTGGTTCATGATGCAGTTTGGAATTCCTGTGTAATGGTCTGGATAGATGTCTGCGTATTACACATTACGACGCTCTTCAGCTGTCGGCGGTCTATGTCAGTCAACAGACGAAGTCAGCCTGTTCGCTTTTGTGCTGTACGTGTCCCTTCACAATTCGACTTCACTATCACATCGGAAACAGTGGACCTAGGGATGTTTAGGAGTGTGGGAATCTCGCGCTCGTGTTAGACAGCCGCTGGAGATGTGGCTCAGCAGGTGTGCTTCATTGGGTCCGCCAGATCCCGCACGGCCGCTATCGGCGTCTGACGGAAACTTGCAAACATTGACGCCCGTGGGATGGTATCGATACGTGATACCACATGATCTCTCTTCCGATGTCATCTCTGCTGCGGCCATCGTCATTTATTTTGCTGCCCAAACCGCAATGCACCGACTACTCATAGTGCTTCATTTCTTAATCCAATTCTATCAGCGTCATCTGAATAATTTGTTTGCATTCCATTACCCTTGTTTTATGTTGTCGATATTCATTTTATAACCTCTTCTCAAACCTGGCTACGTAGCCGATGTCGCTAATGCACTCCTGTATGACGGCGCTCGATTCAGAGGTGAGCCGGTTAGAATCCTGGTTGTTGATGAAATTTTCGCTGCCAGTATTTGGCCGACAAAGGGAAGGGAGGTAGTGGTGTAAAATTTCTGATCACCAATCTTTGCGCCATCGCCGTGGATTAAATCTCAAACCTCTTTGCAGAGTCTCATGAAGTGAGTGCATGTGAACATTGATAGTGATCGTCCATAGGATGGAAACATTAAGATCGGCGGCCGCCTTGGTGCCTTTCGAGAGAAGTAGACTATATGCCGGCAACGGGTTTCATCCTTTACCTTCTTTCATAATCTCCAACACGAACGTGACACTAGACTACACACACACAAACACACACTCTATGGTCACCGACACTTAGCAGATACATTTGCAAACACCGATCGTAGTACATTTACAAACACCGATCGTACGCGAAGGAAAAATTCCTGCGGGCGAGGATGGAAAAAACTTTCCAATTTGGCGACTGAACCTGCCCTCCGGGTTCTCCCAGCCATTCGTTCTATACGATTGTACTTTTACATCTTCTTAAGACACTGTCGATTCCGTTGAACAGCTCTTACAAGTTCTTCACCGTCTTTGTGAGAAATACAGTGTCACTGGCAAAACGGAAAGTTTTCATTTCCTCTCCTTTCTCCTAAAGTCCCTCTACATATTTCTCCTTGGTTGCCTTCACTGCTTACTCAATGTACAGAATCAGTATCATCGGGGAGAGGCTAATTCATCATAAAGTTTCACTTTTTGAATTAAAAAAGCCTTGGTTACGATTTATTCTTTTATTAACAACGCGTTTCCTTAGATTAGATTATCTACAAGAACAATAAAAATAAGCAAAAATAAGGGTATGGTCCTAACATGCACGATTCTATCTGTGAATAAGGGATGGTTATTAGCTTTAAAATTTTGCTTTTATAACATTTCAAAAACCATGAAACGGCTCTATGCTGATTGAAGCATGCGTCAAATTAGATAAACCCGCAGAGGCCTAGCCAAAAAAACAACTGATATAAAATCGTGTAACGGCTGGATAAAATTTTATAAATAATCAAACTGAACGAAACAACCTTAATAAAGTCGTATCAGCAGGCCAGAATGGTGAAATGGTAGAATCACGCTCACAAAGAAGTATACATATTTAAACAGAACACACAGAGATGTCGCCGCAATTTCACGACTGGAGCGTCAAGCGGGCACACATTCAAGCAGTGGAATGAGGCTTGCATACAGTGACTGCAGAGGACACACACGGGTGGCGCTCAAAGCAGTTATATCACTGTCAGCGTATTTAATATTTATAAAAAAATTGGTTGAATCACTGTAATGAATACAATTAATCAAAACACAGTCGCGCTTAAAGGGAAACTTTAAATTACTCCAAACAGATAAAATAGTAGCATCAGCCGTAACTAAATAAAGCGTAAAATAACCGCCAAAGATGGGCATTATTCCGATAACTGGGGATAAAACAAGCTCTTAAAACAGCAAGTCGCGTCTCGACATGAAAGGTGTAATGTCTAAGAGCGAATCAGTCGGGCCGGGGTGAAATTAATAAAACCAGAATGGAAAACCATTAGAAGAGCATAACCAAAATTATATGTATTTGGAAAACTGACATCACTGAGTCATAATAGCTTTGGTTTCTACTATTGAGATGAACGTTCAGCAACTGTTCGGCGAAACGCGTTGTTAACTAAAGAATAAATTGCAATCAAGACTGTATTTGATTGAAATATTCTATATGCGGTTGTTGTACCAGACGGCCTAATGTATTGAAAGATTTTAGGATAAATTTTCACTTTTATCTTTGTTGTGTACACGATTGCTGTACCAGAAGGCCTAATGGAATGAAAGATTTTACATTAAATTTTCACTTTTATCTTTATTAAAAGGTACAAGTAGACTCTGGTGGATAGAGGCTCAGCACTGTATCATTGCTCTGAGTGACCTTAAACCGACTCTGCCGAGAGGTTCTAGGCGCTACGGTCCGTAACCACGCGACCGCTACGGTCGCAGGTTTGAATCCTGCCTCGGGCATGGATGTGTGTAATATCCTTAGGTTAGTTAGGTTTACGTAGTTCTAAGTTCTAGGGGACTGATGACCTCAGCAGTTAGGTCCCATAGTGCTCAGAGCCAGTTTTGAATATCGTGTCAGATATCCTTTTGCCCGGCATAGTGCAGCATCTCGGCGTGGCATGAACTCAGCAAGTCTTTGGCAGTCCCCTGCAGAACTGCCTCTGTACCCGTCCATTATTGCGAAAGTGATGCTGGTGCAGGATTTTGTGCACGAACTGACCTCTAGCTTATATTCCATAAATGTTCGATGGGGTTCATATCGGGCGATCTAAATGGCCAAACCAGTCTCTCGAACTGTGCTGAATGTTCTTCAAACCAATCGTGAACAGTTGTGACCCGATGACAGGCACATTGTCGTCCTTACAAATTCCATCGTTGTTTAGGAACATGAAATCCATGTATGGCTGTAAGTGGTCTCCAAATAGCCTAACATAACCATTATCAGTCAATGATCGCTTTAGTTTGACCGGAGGACCCGGAATAGACACTATTATGGAGCCACTACCAGCTTGCACAGTGAGGGCCTTGTTAACAACCTGGGCCCATGGCTTCTTGGGTTCTACGCTACACTCGAACCTTACCATCAGCTGTTACCTGAAATCAAGACTTATCTGACTAGACGATGGTTTTCCAGTCGTGTAGGGTCCAACCCATATGGTAACGAGCGTAGGAGAGGCGCTGCGGGTGAAGTCGTTCCGTTAGCGGAGCCACTCGCGTCGGTCGTCTGCTGCCATAAACAACTGACGTCATATTTCGCCACCGTGTCGCGACGGATACGTTCTTCGTGCGTCCCACTCTGATTTGTGAGGATATTTCACGCAGTGGTGCAAGGTGTCAGCAATGGCAACTCTACACAAACGCCGCTGCTCTCGGTCGTTAAGTGAAGACCGTCTGCCACTGCATATTCCGTCATGAGCGGTAATGCCTGAAGTATGGTATTCTCGGTACACTCTTGACACTGGGGATCTCTGGTTTCTTGGCATGTTCTTGACACCATGTATCTCGAAATACTGAATTCTCTAACGATTTCTGAAATGGAATGTCCCATGCGTGTAGCTCCAACTACCATTCCGCCTTCAGTGTGTGTTAATTCCCGCCGTTCAGCCATAATCACGTCGGGGACATTTTCACGTGAGTCACCTGAGTGCAAATTAAAGCTCCGCCAAGCACTGCCCTTTTACATCTCGCGTACGCGATGCTACCGCTATTTGTATATCTGCGTACCGCTATCCCATGACTTTTGTTCCCTCAGTATATGTCGGGCATGAAATATGGTGCATGGTATCACTAGAAAAACTTAGGCTTTAGACGAGAAATCGCATTACGCTGTAGCAGTAATCTCCCATCAGAACTACTTCGACAGACACTTTGCCTTTGGATTGTGCTCGGGTGACCGTAGCGATTGTTGCCGCGTTGGCGGAAGGCGGTTATTTGTCGCTAATCCGGTGCCATGGATGCGTGCGGCGGTGTGGCCGTAATTTGGCGTGCCTCGCATTGAATCGATTTGTTGCGGTCGATATGGGAAGGCAGGTGACACGCGACGCTGCACCTGTCGCGCCGCTGCTGCGCGTCGCTTTTGTGAGTCTGCACGCAGCTCGCGTGGGACCGCGCTCCAGCGGCCGCGTACACCTGCCGTCGCAGAGGAAGCCGCCAAATTCGGTCTTCTTTTACCTGGATTTGTAACAAAGTAACGTAAGTCACACTTGAAGTTAACTACTACCGGTTGGAGAACGGACGTCATTCTTCAGTCGATCATCAGTTTTGTATCGTTTAGAGGTAGTTACTTTCGTATATAAAATGCGAGGCCGTTCTTTGACCCAGGTACCAGACCAAAAGAAACAAAGTACGTTTTCGCTTCGTGAAAGTCGTACCCAATGATCCCTAATGCTTCCTTTGTCCCGTGTGCTAAACACAGAGCTTTCAAGTAGGATCGTTTGCGCTACTTGAGGCGGCGTCCATCGCTTTCATAGCGTATCCCGTCGAGTGGGGTCAGCTGTTTTCATTATTTCGCAAATATAAAGTGCGAAACAAAAAGATATAGCCAAACTTTTAGGAAATATTCCTTACACGTAGAGGGAAAAAAATATGTTATTTGGACATGAGCCCTGAAACGCGAGGTATACGATGGATGCAATAGTTATTCCAGGGCTGCTACCGATACTAACAGTTCAAGTTCATTAGGCATTGTTCCGCAATAACTTCGTCACCTTGATTTCGATTATTTCCGTTTCTGTTGCACTGCGTTGACGTTAATTCATTCCACGACTCAGGAGTAGCATTCCTGCGCTGAGTCGTTCGGCCACATTTTCTACATATCCACTGTTCATCAGCCCTTGTCATTACTATAAAGCCGCTGATTAGACAGCAGTCATGTGTAATGTTCTGAGGGTCTAGGATTAGTTTTCAGTGATAGCTTTTTAAGTAGTATACTTAGGAGGGAGCAATATATTGGTTGACTCTTCCAGGAACGTATGCTCTCGGTGAACACTAGGATAAACGAAACCGAAATGCGAAATTCCTCTGTTGCTGGGTCTACCAATGGAGTTGGTTGAACATCTCCGTGGCGCTTACGAGTTTACTAAATGAATCTGAAACGAAACGCCCTGCTCATCTCTGGATCTTTTCTATTTCCTCTATCTGTCCTATATGGTACGAATTCCACACGGACGGGCAATGATCATAACAGTCACTGTTCCTTCAGTACACTAGTGTCCTCTACACCCCGTGTGGATTTGTCCCAAAAAGTTTGACACTTCTATAGTTCTTATACGTTCTGCTGCTGTGACATTATTCTCTAATCTGCAGCGAAACAGTGGCGATACACTATGATCGGATTCGATTGACGAAACGAATTTTCATCTCCACAGTTTGCCCGGCAAGGAGACAAAAATGAGTGGTTTGTTTGCCACTGCAGTTCGTTAAATTTTAAACCATTGAAAATTAGTGATAGTCGGCATTATTCTCAAGTTGGAGGCCAAAAGTGACTTCGGTGTTTCGATAGGAGTAGGCTATTTCTCGCCATTGCAGTTCAACCACTCCATCCCATTCACTGGATACTCATCCAGAACACAGCCACATCGTAACACTGCGTCCTCTTCAGCCAATTCACACCTCTACAGCGTTTGACACACTTGTGAGATCTAAAAGTAGAGGAAAGAGTGTCTGTGCCTCTCGAGAGCCTAACCAAGAACACCAATAAGAGATTTAAGCATTGTCCGATAGACTCACTGAGTGCAAGGTTATTAACCAAGTGTTTATGTTCGCATTAAACTCGGTAACAGTAATTGAATAAACGAATTGAGAGAGAAAAGGAGTCCACACCCTAGTTCAAGTGGAACAGTGCGGCTCTGCAACTTAAAAACACTGAATGTGCCTCGTTATCGGCTGAACCACACTACTCAACGTGATAAACTGACACGCAACTATGCACTTACAACATGACTCTTGGTTATAGGCCCCAGTCGTACCGCCACAAGACAAAGGATACAGGATGACTGAGAGTTAGAACTCATGCAAAAATTATGTTTTATAAGCCATGCGGTCCCTAACGAGTAATCCGTGCGGAGAACGTGTTTACACTCTGCTTTATCTGTAATAGCGAACAACTGCCTACCGCCGTCGACGTTGAGGGCCTTAGCTTTCTAAAAAGTACACGTTGTCTTGCTTATGGTTCACGGCTGGTTGTGCGAAATGAAGGTTGCAGGTAAATATTAAATATGTCCGCCGCGGTAGATGCGGGGCAGATTGCTAACTGAAGGAGTCTGCGTTCGATTCTCGGCCGTGTTGTATTATCCTTACCTTCGTTCCATCATAACTGTCACTAAAATCGCTTGCATGGTGTCACATGACAGTCTAAGCCTACGCAACTTCGTCACAGGGTGCGGGTTGGACGCAATGAATAGTCTGAACTGTGGAAACGAACTGTCCTATCTTCCATTGTTGTACACAGAATAAAGTCGTAACAGACGCCATCTAAACTGTAGAACCCATCGGAAAGGTCAAGGTATCGAATCCCTGCCGGAGCTCGGAATATTTTAGAGTCTATTTTTCAAACTAGTCTTCTATTCTAAATGACGTGCAGATTCGCCATCTTCTATTCTAAATGGCGTGCAGATTCGCCGTCTTCTCTTCTAAATGGCGTGCAGATTTGCCAGGAATTACCGTGGTTCTTATTCCACGTTGAAATGTAGGTCCAAATTCCGCGTTAAGGTAACTAGGGTAGGTTAGGACGCACAAGTCGCTGAAGAGACATCAAACTGAAACACTTGCATCGGCGGTTGAGCCACACGCAGTTACTAGGGGCGTTCAATAAGTAATGCAACTCATTTCTTTTTCTGAAAACAGATTGGTTATATTCAGGATTTAAATATAGCATATTATTCCCCACTCTTTTGGCTACAAAACCTTGTTTTTCGACTCGCATTCGGGAGGACGACGGTTCAATCCCGTCTCCGGCCATCCTGATTTAGGTTTTCCGTGATTTCCCTAAATCGCTTCAGGCAAATGCCGGGATGGTTCCTTTGAAAGGGCACGGCCGATTTCCTTCCACATCCTTCCCTCACCCGAGCTTGCGCTCCGTCTCTAATGACCTCGTTGTCGACGGGACGTTAAACACTAATCTCCTCCTCCTTGTTTTTCGACTTAGCGTTCGTTCAATGTGACGACCTTGCGCTACTTTACGGGAGGGCCTGTACACCCCCATTCTACTAGTCAAAGTCGGAACCAACATCTTGCTGTACCAGTAACCTCGCCATCATCCACGTACTGTTTCCCGCGAAGTGCATCCTTCATTAGGCGAAACAGGCGGAAGTCGGAAGGTGCGAGATCCGGACTGCAGGGTGGATGAGGATGAACAGTCCAGTGAAGTCTTAATGAGCTCCTTTCGTGTGCGCAGACTTGAGAGAGGCCTTGCGTTGTCACGGAGAAGGAGATGTTCTTTTGCATTTGTGTGGCGACGAACATGCTGAAGTCGTTTCTTCACGTTTAGCCTCGTAACGTGCAAGCAACTCCGCTCATACGGTCCTTCTTTGCTCTTTATGGTCTTCTGTTGAGGGGTGAGGAACCCAATGAGCACACACCTTAAAGTACTCCAACTGTGTCAGCACTAACAGCGTATACTTCCACGTGAGCATTGAGGTGTTTGATAGCGATCGCTCGATCACCTCGAATGAGGAGGTCCGCACCTTCCAACACCACAGGAGTCGCGGCTATGTGCGGCTGTACGGCACGCAGGAGTTCGGACAGTTTGCGCGACATTGGTGCGTTGATGATAGACGCCTCGCCCAACGACTCACCGTACTTTTGTTCACTCCCAGGTCTCCGTAGAAGTTTTCAGCCAAATTAAACTAAATAACCGGTATCTGCTTGGAACGCACCTTCTTTTAGATACGCCATTTTGAAGGCTACCTATAGTGCTGCCACTTCATGATACTATAGGGGCTGAAGCGGGAATGTCCCACAAAACATTTCGCATTTTTTCAACCGAAATTGACCGAAGACAAAAAGTATGTTGCATTACATATTGAACGCCCCTCGTATTTTTATCTTTGGCGAAGTGGCATTGAAGAAAGTGCTGATCGACGTATCTCGGAACGACTCTCGGAGGAGACCTGTTCTTTTAAGGAAAGTAAATTACAGATAAAATGATTGTATGGCCTTATTGGCCGCCTGATGCAAGTCTTTCTGCCTGATGCGTCTTCTATGCGTGTTTGTGATGGAGATGAATAAGACAACACGAACACAAAGTCCCAGAGTGGAGGAAGTGTCCGGCCCGGTCGGGAATCGAACCCGGGACCCCGCGACCTGGCGGCAGTGAAACTAATCGCTAGACCACGAGCAGCGCACAGCAAATGAGAGAAACCTCTTCTTTTCCCCTGTAAGCTTTCGCCCTTGGCAGAGCGTGCCCCTCGTCCGACAGCTGTCGTTCCTTCACGCTGTTACTATGCCGCGGATGCGTCACCCTGCTGTCGCCTAGAGAGCTGAATAGTCTGCTCATCAGTGGCGTCTAGCCCCGGTAATCGTCACACTGAAAAATGCAGGCGGCGCGGAGCTTAGCTCATTCGCCTGCGCCTGCGTCGCCCCGCCTTCCTCGGCACTCCACTAGCTGAAGTGACACAGCATAGACGCCGCTGCCGGCGACACTGGGCGCTTTTGTGCGCTGCTAATGCGTGCGCCATTTCCACCTCGGCCACGTCGTTACCAGCGTCGCTTATTACACGTCTCTGACGTCAGAAAACGCATTTCTGCACAAAAACAGTGGCCACTCTGTGCGTCGCGGTGTTCTACTGCCCATCGGCCTCCTCTGAATTAATAATTTGACTATAAAAGTAAAAACATGATTATTTCCTCTGGTGAAACCATTCTCGTATTGAAAGTTCCCGACAGATTTGCATTATTTACCGGACCGGGATACTGACCCGGAAACTAGCAGTTACTGTTTCCCAACTTCACGGAAGCTCTCCTGCATAGCTAGGCTAGCATTCACGAAAAATGTGATATGATGGAGAAATGGTTAAGTCAACCTACGAATTGTTTACAGGATGACTGTTTCACTGCCGGCCGGAGTGGCCGAGCGATTCTAGGCGCTTCAGTCCGGAACCGCGCGACCGCTACGGTCACAGGTTCGAATCTTGCCTCGGGCATGGATGTGTGTGATGTCCGTAGGTTAGTTACGTTTAAGTAGTTCTAAGTTCTAGGGGGCCGATGGTCTCAGAAGTTAAGTCCCATAGTGCTCAGAGCCATTTGAACCATTTGAACTGTTTCACTCTGCAGCGGATCGTCCGCCGTTGTGTACCTGCCTGACAGATCAAAGTTGTGTGCTGGGTGAGACTCGAACGTAGAACCTTACCTTTCTCAGGCAATGCCCGTACCGACTGAGTTATTCAGGCACTATCCCCGGACCCTCCTCGTGGCTTCAGAGCAGTTTCAAAACAGTGCACATTCCATTGCGAAGTGTAACATTCTTTCTGCAAGTGCTCCCGACTACACTGAATTTGGGCTGATATTCACGTAATTTGTTAAATTCAACTGACCAATGGTACTCTACGACACCAAAACGAGAAACAAAGGCAAATAGAAGCGTATCTGCATCGGGTATTGCAACGACCAATCTCCTTTGCACGTCCAAGAAAAATGAGTCGGTGATTCAGTGGACTTCTCGATGTCATCTTTTGTTACCCGCATGGCACCGCCCAGTGCAGTGAAATTATCGCTCCGTCCGAACAGGTCTCGGAAGGGCCAACGGTACTGACCGACCGCTGTGTCAGCCTCAGCCGATAGGCGTCACTGGATGCGGATATGGAGGGGCAAGTGATCAGCATACCGCTCCCTAGGCCGTCCCGCTTGCCAACAACGCTCGGCAGACCTGTACGGTCACACATCCAAGTGCTAGCCAAGCCCAACAGCACTTTACCTTCGGCAATCTTACGGTAACTGGGGTTGCCACTGCGGTAAGGACATTGGCAGACTTACAGTAAAGTTTATGCAAATTGCTGCATTGAGAATGAATAGTCTGAATCATTCCAAACTTGTGCGAAATGTTGAACAGTGTACCGCCAATAATTGACTAAGACATCAGAGAGATGGTGCATACGTCCATGCAGCAGTACCCTCTCTGATGTGACTTGAAAGATCAGTATTACACCCATCTTAGTTAAGGACCATCAAAAGAAGTGGAAACGCATAACCAAATGCCAGCATTTCTCGTCAGTGTCAGTGGACGGCGTTTTAGCAAGCGATTGAGCCCTTACAGGGTGGAATGCTAAGTGTTGGCCAAATAAGTTTGTCATACCTTGACATTTCGTCCTGTACAGGCCTTTCTGCGTCGTCAGGTATCTGCCTAAGGAAACAGTGCACGCAAAAGGATCTTGTGTTGGCATGAGTGCAAACTGGTCCGCGCAGTCTAGTCACAAGCTTGGGCTGACCGCCATCATGTTCGCAGAGCTTCGTCTATGGTGTTGGACTGAAGTTAGAGGCCTGTAAAGTGAGTGGACCTGTCTGCGTCGACGGATGTAGGGCAACTGCTGAGGGGTGAATTTGTGGTGCGCACGTCATTTCGTCGGTTTCATTGAGCAAAATCCACAAACGCCTCCTACTACTGTAGGCACGTACAATTGTCGCTGACTAGGTGGTGTGCGTTAGCGTTTTCATATGAGTTCCGTTTAAACTCACCGAGTGCCGTGCAGCAGTGGTTAAGATACTGGACTCGTGTGCACTAGAACGATGCTTCAGAAATCCACTTGGCCATCCACATTTAGATTTTCAGTGTTTTCCCCAAATCGCTAAAACAAATGCCTTTGGAAAGGACACGTGTTATCGCCTCCTTCCCCAACGTTCTCCCAATCCGAGCCAGTACTCCGCCTCGAAAGACATCGTGTGGGCGCTAAATATGAACTACTTTCATTTTCGCTTCAACCTGGTCTGTTATGGTCGTCGTATACGTTTTAGAAGCTTTGGTGGAGACTGCAACTAGTGGTGTATGTTATTTAATAGCATAGCAAGTATGCAAAAAGCGCGACGTTTCTGAGCACTATTAGGTACAAAAAAAAATCGCGACGCCTGCTTATTGAGACCAATCTGAACATTACCGTGACATCAGTGCAGGTTTAGAACTTGGAGTACTGCGCCTTCCACGGGTACCTCCAAGCGTTTTGTTTCGGCAGAAGAATTCCCGTTTATACGTAGCAAGAAATTTGCTGGCCTTCTCCGAGGGCCAACAGGTGTCAAAGCATGTTTCTCCAGAACCACTGTTGATACTTTGCGTTTGTGTACAGACTGTGTAGGGCAAGCATTTCCAGGAGCAAATCCAAGCCTACGATTCAGTGGTATGACATTTAGTGACTCTAATTGCACCATCGATTACTGCACACTAGTCTGCTGAATTCCCAGCGTCTGACGGATAGTATATACAATCTTAACAATTCTGCCACGTGTATCGTTTTAATTTTTTGTGTGGAGTTGATCAAAAAGGTTCGTGCTGCTGCTGCTCACTTTTGCCGACTATGAGAGGACCGAGTGTCAAATAGGGATGAACGATATTTAACACAACTATGAAAATAATATTATTGCTGAGTCATGCCTATTAAGCAAACAATAGGTGCCACTCTGCACCCTATTACGTTTTTAGCAAGTTGCGATTCACCAGTAAAAAAGTTCGTTTTCGTCGTTCATTTCATTTTTGAACAGGTCTGAAGAACCAATTCACTATTACCCTTTTTCTTACTGTTAAAATTTCAGTAATTGAAAGTAATGTGTTAGTGTCTTGTCATTGTAGTAGGCAGTCCATGAGTTCCTTCTCACAACCTGTTACACACGGATATCTCCGTGCAGTTACGTTGCTATTCGCGCGCCTGTAACATATTCCGAAGGAATCTGTGACCTATTGTCAAAGTCGCGGCTCATTAAGATCTCCATACATCAAAGTGTTACTCGTAGCCTGAGTGTGATTGTTTCGTAATCATCAGCCATGCCTACGCTCCCTCGCGGAAGCTGTGACACGTTTACAGCTCGACTGTGTTGTGCGCTCTTATGAACGCAAGCAGAAGGAGGTACACTGATGTTTCTGTCAATTTTCGTTTTGTTTGTTTGCAGTTATCAACAATGAAACTAGAGATAAATCTAATTATTTGTGGGGATACTTTCTGTAAGAGACGAAAGTACGGAATAGGATATCTGTGGTCAGACACTAAGTTTCAAAACGATGGTTATTTACTTGAGGAAGTATCTGGAGCGAGGTCATCCAACAATCAGTTTATCAGTGTATAGACAAATTGCTACATTAATGTGACTGCTGGTTTCAATGTACGGTACGTCACAGCCCGTGTGGAATGTATTAATTAATGAAAACAGGGTGTGCGAGAAAAGTAATGAGACTGACAACGCTGCGAGCGAGCTGACAATGTCCTGTCGTTCTACTTGTGTAGACCTGTGTGCTCATCCTTTCCAGATGCTCAGTCCGAGTGCTATATCAGTACAGCTATCACCTGAATTTTGAGAGCGCCATCAGTGATGCTGTGTTTTGTTTGTGTATTACGAACATGGAACAGCGGAATTCAGAGCAACGTTATGCAGTCAAGTCGTGTGTTAAACGTGGGGAATCTTCGAGTGTGACCTTTGAAAAGTTGGAACAGGCCTATAGGGAATATTCCTTATCAAGAGCACTGGTTTTTCGCTGAGAATAAAACATTTTTGGAAGGCCGAAAATGCGTTGAAGATGAACCTCGCCCAGGTAGACCTTTAACTTCAAAACCACCTTTCACTTCAAAAACCGACGACAACGTCGAATGCATGCGTGCTCATGTGATAACAGACCGACGTTTAACAATAAGGATGATGATGATGATGATGATGGGTGATCTGTTAAACACATTCGCTGTATGTCATATTTTGACAGAAGATTTACACATGCGAAAGGCTTGTGCCTAAACGGTGCCGAAAACACTCACAAAGAAGCAGAAGGACAATCGAAGAAACGTGTACTTTGATCGTCTTGAGAGGACGACCAATGACCACAAATGAATCAGCCGTGTGATCACTGGTGAGGAATCTTGGACTTACGGGTACAATGCTGAGACAAAGGGGTAAAGTGAGTGGAACACTAAGACATCATCTCGACAGAAAAAAAATCGAATGAGCAGATCAAAGATCAAAAAATGTTGATGTACTTTTTTGACAGTACTGGTGTCTTCCATAAGTTTTTTGTTACTCCAGGACAAACTATTAACAAAGTCTTTTACAAACGTGTACTTGAAAGGCTCAGAGGCTCAGGAAAAGGGTGAATCGAATGAGACCGGGCAATGCCGACAAGTAGATGCTGCACCAAGCCAATGCCCCGTGTCACATAGCCACTTCCGCAGGCGCCGCCTCTCTGGGGCCTGAGGGGTCCCGAGCCCCCTCAAAGATTCAGTTGGGGGGGCGGGGGGCGGAGCCTCCCCAATAATTTAAGAAAATTATTAGTTATATTATGCTTTGTAAAATCACAAAATTATGTTGGAATTTTTTATTTTCCTTGTTTGACGATAGTTGCCTTTTAAAATACATTCAGTAATGAGTTAAAACAAATAATTATTACAGTAGTACGAAGGTTAACTGAAAACGAGTGGTGTGGAGCATGGTAGTGTTACGGTACTGCGGGCACACTTAGAATTTGTCCCGGTGCTCGAACTTTCGGGTAAAGCTGGTGCCGGCGGGCCAGCGGTGCAGCTGCGGCGACATCAAAAAGACTGGAGCAGAAATGCCTGGAATCCTCCCCCTTACGTCGCCTTGACGCTTCGAGACATTACGACGCCGCAGCTATATCAAGCATACCCTGCTGTCGCAGTCATTCAGTGTGGATAGTTTCGTTCCGTTCATGCTGCAGACGTGTTTGGTGTTCCGACTATAGTGTCTAGTGGACTATTTTATATGACTATATTTTATTCGTTTACTTTAGTATCTTGGTGTATTGTGAATTAAGTTTGCAATGGATAAATTTGTTACCATAAAGGCGCGCTTGGAACTTCATGATACTGCAAGTCAACCTCCAACAATTATTGTGACGTCAATTGCTTCGTCGTCGTCAGGCGAGAACTGTTCACAGCCGAAACCTGGAAAACCGGTAAAGGAAAATCATTTCAGAAGTCTTGGTTGATCAAAAATACATGGCTAGAATATGAAGCATCTACCGAAAAAGTTTTTTTTGCAAAACCTGCAAAGAACCAGATGCTAAAAGTCTATTACAATTTTCTTCAAAAAAAGAAGACGCATTTACTTCTGTAGGGTTTCCTAACTGGAAAAAGGCTTCGGAAAAATTCCATCTTCATGAAAATACTTTCACGAATAAAGAAGGTGTTCTGAAACTAAATTACATCCTAACCGAAGTGTGACCTCACAATCGAATGAACAGTTAGATAGTGATAAGAAGAAAGGTCATTTAGCTCTTGAGACAATTTTTACCAACACGTAATTTCTGTGCCGACAAGGACTAGCAATTAGAGGGCACGAAAATGTAAACTCAAATTTTTTGCAGCTGTTGGAACTCCGAAAGAGTGACATACCCGAGTTTAAAGATTGGTTAGGGCGTTCGGGGTATAAGTGGACGTCCCACGATATTCAAAACGAGATCATTGATCTACTAGGAAAGTCTGCGTTGAGAAAGGTACTGGCTTCAGTCAAGAAGACTAAACATTTTTCTATTATGGTTGACGAAACAAGTGATTCTCGATTCACGAATAAGTGTCATTTTGTATTCGTACTGTCGATGATGCCTTAATCATCAACGAAGCCTTTATTGGCTTATACGAGACCCCCAACAATGAATCAAAAACTCTGTTTAGTATTTTAAAAGATTTAAAAGACGTTTTTGCTCGTCTTGATTTGTCAATGGATAACTTAAGAGGACAGTAATATGATGGCGCCTCGAATATGAGAGGTAAGTTCAAAGGACTGAAAAAAGTTAGTTTTGTATATACAACCAAAAGCACGTCATGTGCACTGCACTGCTCAGTTTAGACTTTGCAGTTGTAGACAGTCTCCGCCATCTTACGTCTATGAGGGATATTATGGCTTTAGCCAAGGACTTTATAAACACCGTAAGGGAATCCAACAAAAAGGTTGGGACTTTTCAGAATCGTACGCTGTGAGAGCGCCCCTTTGCCCGACTCGATGGACTATGCGAGCTACTCGTATCTTGAGAATACTGAAAAACTTCGAAGAACTCCTAGAGTTTTTTGAAACATTTTCTGCAGAGGACAAAACGGAGGCAGGTTACAAATGTGCAGGCTACCTTGAGTCAATGCTACAATTCAAGACTTATTTCTTTTTACCTATGTATTGCCATGCAATGAACCCAGTAGAGGATGTCAATGAAGCCAGCCGGTGTGGCCGTGCGGTTCAAGGCGCTTCAGTCTGGAACCGTGTGCCCGCTAAGGTCGCAGGTTCGAATCCTGCCTCGGGCATGGATGTGTGTGATGTCCTTAGGTTAGTTAGGTTTAAGTAGTTCTAGGGGACTGATGACCACAGATGTTAAGTCCCATAGTACTCAGAGTCATTTGAACCATTTTTGCTGTCAATGAAAAAATTCAATGCCCTCATCTAAGTGTTGCTGATCTGGAAAAAAATATGAGGGCTTGATTTGTATACTGAATGGAAGGCGTGGTAGTTTTGAACCCTTTTAGGAATTGTGTTTAAAAGAAAAACCTTCACAAGTTGATGATCCTTCGCTGCCTCGAACTCGAAATATACGAAAGAAGTATGAAAACAATGAAGCCAGCTCACCGCACACTTTCAAAACCCCAAAGGAACACTACAAAGCTATTTAAATTGAAGATTGTGAAACGGTGCAATCTTGCATTACTGAGCGGTTTGCTTCAACTGGACTCACACAGGTCATTGCTTGCTTTTAGTAAAGAGATGTGAAACAAAATTTGGAAAAATCAACTGAGTTTTTCAGAAATGACCTAGACATTGAAAGACTGCGCTTACGCTTGAATATGATAGCCGATATCGCTAGTGAAAAAAACAACTGGTCGTAAAAAACATGCGTGATTTAAGAAAAGTACATTGCACAAGAGCCTGCAGTTGGAGAAATATTATGTGAAGTAGTGAAGTTCATTAAGCTTCTCCAAGTAGTTCCGATCACGACAGGCACAGCAGAACGGTCATTTAGCGCCCTTAGACGTCTGAAGTCATATCTCCGATCAACAACGGGACAGAAGCGATTGAACAACTTGGCTGTTCTTCATGCCCACCAAGATGTTTTGGATGAATTGGATATACGACCAGTCATCAACAACAATATTCAGTAATCCAGTCAGATGGTCGACATTTGCACCTTTCTAAAGACACTCAGCCCTAAAAATGGTGCCGGCCGAAGTGGCCGTGCGGTTAAAGGCGCTGCAGTCTGGAACCGCAAGACCGCTACGGTCGCAGGTTCGAATCCTGCCTCGGGCATGGATGTTTGTGATGTCCTTAGGTTAGTTCGGTTTAACTAGTTCTAAGTTCTAGGGGACTAATGACCTCAGCAGTTGAGTCCCATAGTGCTCAGAGCCATTTGAACCTAAAAATGGTATTTAGAGCAATATTAAAAATCTTTGTAAAATAGAGAATTAAATAACTACATAATGTTAAATTTTCAGTTTCGAAATATATTACTATACTACTGTAATAGTTATTTTCAAATACTTAAATGTTTTTAGGGTGTAAGACCCAATTAAATCACGCTATTTACATAATTTTTGACTGAAAGTGTTAGGCTTACTGTATTAACTGTATTAAAGCAATAACTCTGGGATATTGTTTTTATTTAATGAACCCTGAGCCTGATTCAGAGTAAGCTCGAGTTAGCTACTTCACTTATTAATCAAACTGCTATTACTGTGCGACAGCAGTATTTTATGTTTTATTCTTTTAATGATAGTTTAGGATTTATTTAAATATAATTTCAGTCTTTTCAGAGCTATATATTGATTGCTCCGTAATAGCCTATAAGCATGATTATTACTGTAAATTAAGTTAGCTTTTTATTAAAATACCGCGCGTGTTTATATTTTGTTTCTTTTCTCAAAGCCAAAAAGTATGTCATGCTTGTCGAGTTTCCCAGAGTGTCGAGTTATCGAGAGTCCAGTTTTCGGGGTGCTAGTGTTGATCATATGACTATAAAATGCTTAAAAAAACTTTAAAACTCACTGTTTTTCATCTAAAATTTAGAAAATTTCCCGGGACAAGATCCCAAGTAAGGGCCCCGCCAATATTTGTTGTAAGTCGGCGCCCCTGCCACTTCTATCGCGGAATTTTTGACCTCAAATGACATTCTTGTTGTTCCACAGTCCCGACTGTTCATCTGATTTGAGTCCTTGTGACTTTATTCCTTTTCCAAAAACTGAAAAATGTTTTAAAAAGACATCGTTTTTGGATTGTGGAGAAGATTCAAAAGAATGCGACGGACAGTTGAGAACTTTCTGCGCTGGTTCCTGGACTGCGAATATCGACTCCGCCGGTGTGTAGTTGCCGACTGGAACTACTTTGAAGGTGACATTATTTTTGTTTGAAAGAAAGAAAAGCAGTGGTGGATAAAAAATCAATCTCATTACTTTTCTCACACACCTCGTAGGTCTTTGAGACCTATTATCGTGGTAGAACTGGAACATTGTATCCTCTTACTGGTAGGCAATAGTTTAGCCCATTTCTGTTTCGGGACCGATGGCCCTAGCAGCCTGGTCCCTTCAATGCCACGAACCAACCAACCATTCCTGTTTCACACCGCACTACTCAGCGCCAGAAGATGGTCTATGTGAACCTAAAAATTCAGTCATGTGCATCCTTTTTGGTGTAGAAGTATCGTTTCTCAGTTATGGCGACCGTGACAGGATAGAGTATAAAAGTGTACTGAGGCCCGCAGGTGACTTGCGAGGGCAGGAAGAGACAGCGACCTTTCGGGGTCAGTACGCTGCCGCAGCAGCTGGCACAGGAACGTAATCGCCGGCAGATGGACGGTGCGGCTGGGCGCCGTACAGACGGCCGCAGCAGCCGGCGCGGCGCGGCTCGCGTGCCCATTGTGCGACGCGGTCAGACGCGCAGGCAGGCACGCACGAACACAAGAGTCCTCGTGGCGGCGGCACCGCTAATCAGCGCACAGCACCGGCCTCCTGTGTGCCGCCGCCGACGCCGCCGCCGCGTATCGTGGCTCGAGGATCGCTTTCGGCGCGGGCGCGGGCCCACAATGCGCTTCAAACGGAGCCGCGAGACAAAGCGCCGCAACCCGACACTCGCGCTGCGCCACGCCGCTCCGCGCCTCGCCGCGCCAGGCACCTGCGGCCAGTCGCTTCCGCGCTCCCCGTGCTCCTGAGGACGGAACCCAGCCGCCCTGCCGAAACTGTTTCTATTGGGTTGGTGCATAAGTTCATAGCGTTTAACGAACACAATTGATAACGTAACAGAGACTTTAGTCATCAATAATATGTTGACAGATGTGAAAATTACCGAACTATCAGTTTAATAAGCCACGGCTGGAAACTACTAACACGAATTCTTTACAGACGAATGGAAAACCTGGCAGAAGCCGACCTCGGGGAAGATCAGTTTGGATTCCGTAGAAATGTTGGAACACGTGAGGCAATATTGACCCTACGACTTATCTTAGAAAATAGATTAAGGAAAGGCAAACCTACGTTTCTAGTATTTGTAGACTTAGAGAAAGCTTTTGACAATGTTGACTGGAATACTCTCTTTCAAATTCTGAAGGTGTCAGGGGTAAAATACAGGGAACGAAAGGCTATTTACAATTTGTACAGGAACCAGATGGCAGTTATAAGAGTTGAGGGGCGTGAAAGGGAAGCAGTGGTTGGAAAGGGAGTGAGACAGGGTTGTAGCCTCTCCCCGATGTTATTCTATCTGTATATTGAGCAAGCAGTGAAGGAAACAAAGGAAAAATTCTGACAAGGAATTAAAATACATGAAGAAGAAATAAAAACTTTGAGGTTCGCCCGATTACATTGTAATTCTGTCAGACACGGCAAAGCACCTGGAAGAGCAGCTGAACGGAATGGACAGTGTCTTGAAAGGAGGATGTAAGATGAACATCAACATAAGCAAAACGAGGATAATGGAATGTAGTCGAATGAAATCGGGTGATGCTGCGGGAATTAGATTAGGAAATGAGACGCTTAAAAGTAGTAAATGAGTTTTGCTATTTGGGGAGCAAAATAACTGATGATGGTCGAAGTAGAGAGGATATAAAATGTAGACTGGCAATGGCAAGGAAAGCGTTTCTGAAGAAGAGAAATTTGTTATCATCGAGTGTAGATTTAAGTGTCAGGAAGTCGTTTCTGAAAGGATTTGTATGGAGTGTAGCCTTGTATGGAAATGAAACGTGGACGATAAATAGTTTGGACAAGACTGGCAATGGCAAGGAAAGCGTTTCTGAAGAAGAGAAATTTGTTATCATCGAGTGTAGATTTAAGTGTCAGGAAGTCGTTTCTGAAAGGATTTGTATGGAGTGTAGCCTTGTATGGAAATGAAACGTGGACGATAAATAGTTTGGACAAGAAGAGAATAGAAGCTGTCGAAATGTGTTACAGAAGAATGCAGAAGATTAGATGGGTAGATCACATAACTAGTGAGGAGGTATTGAATAGAATTGGGGAGAAGAGGAGTTTTTGGCACAACTTGATTAGGAGAAGGGATCGGTTGGTGGGGCATATTCTGAGGCATCAAGGGATCACCTGTTTAGTATTGCAGAGCAGCGTGGAGGGTAAAAATCGTAGAGGGAGACCACGAGATGAATACGCTAAGCAGATTCAGAAGGATGTAGGTTGCAGTAGGTACTGGGAGACGAAGAAGCTTGCACAGGATAGAGTAGCATGGAGACCTGCATCAAACCAGTCTCTGGACTGAAGAACACAACAACAGCAACAACAACATGTTCTTCACTATTTACGACAGTTTACGAACTCGTGGTTTTGAGGCGAAGATCGCCTCGAGCCAAGTTCGGAAGTTCGGAACGCATTTTCATCCGGAAAGGAAATTCATTGAAGGAGGTAAAAATCTGAGGGCACAAGATCCTGTGAATAGGGCGGATGCGGAATGACTTCCCAACTCAACGCCTGTGTATGGTTTTTGTTATCAGTCTAGCAGAGTGCAGGCGGGCTTTAACGTGGAGTAGCATCACTACAACCATTCTTTCTGGTCGTTTTTCTTGAACTGCGTCTGCAAGACGTCTCACTTGTCGACAATAAATGTCAGCAGTAGTGGTTAAACCTCAGGGAAGCAATTTGTAGGACACCACACCGTCGCCATTCCACCGTCGGATGCATAACATGCGCGAAAGTGTTTGTATGGGGAGTTGCTGCTTTGTTCGGGCTCAACCAAACCTTTCTTTTCCTCGTGTTAGCGTAAAGACACCATTTCTCGTCACCAGTAACGATGCAGGATAGGGATAGTAGGTGCTGTTTACGAGCGAATTGCTGAACAGTACACAGAGATGCACAGATACCAACCGCTGATTTCTGTCATTTTAGCTTAAGTCGTGCCGTACCCACATAACCAGTTTTTGAACCTTCTCATTCCATGCAAATGTCGCACGATGATGGAATGAGTACAGCTCATCACATTTGTCAGTACTCGAGTAAAATGACGTGGATCGTTGTGGGGTAACACGTTTAAACAATCTTCATCAAACCCCAAAGGTCTTCTTGAACGTGAAGAGTCACTAATGTCAGAACAGTCCACCTTAAAACAAGAAAACTATTTTTTTGCCCTGCACTACCCAGTGGCATTATCCCCATATATGGCGGAAATATTTCTGGCTGCTTCCGCTGCTGCTGTCACCCCTCTATTGAACTGGAACAGAGGAATATGTCTGAAATGTTCCGATTTCTCCACTTAGCACTCAATTTTCTAGCGTCCACAGCTCCTCCCTCTAACTTCACATGACGTAGTGACAATAGGTGAACTCAAATATCAACAGTGAGTTACAGATAAAAAATGACAATCGATAAATAAACCTAGAGCATCTACATCTACGTCCATACTCCGCAAGCCACCTGACGGTGTGTGGCGGAGGGTACCTTCAGTACCTCTATCGGTTCTCCCTTCTATTCCAGTCTCGTATTGTTCGTGGAAAGAAGGACTGTCGGTATGCCTCTGTGTGGGCTCTAATCTCTCTGGTTTTATCCTCATGGTCTCTTCGCGAGATATACGTAGGAGGGAGCAATATACTGCTTGACTCTTCGGTGAAGGTATGTTCTCGAAACTTCAATAAAAGCCCGTACCGAGCTACTGAGCGTCTCTCCTGCAGAGTCTTTCACTGGAGTTTATCCATCATCTCCGTAACGCTTTCGCGATTACTAAATGATCCTGTAACGAAGCGCGCTGCTCTCCGTTGAATCTTCTCTATCTCTTCTATCAACCCTATCTGGTACGGATCCCACACTGCTGAGCAGTATTCAAGCAGTGGGCGAACAAGCGTACTGTAACCTACTTCCTTTGTTTTCGGATTGCATTTCCTTAGGATTCTTCCAATGAATCTTAGTCTGGCATCTGCTTTACCGACGATCAACATTATATGATCATTCCATTTTAAATCACTCCTAATGCGTACTCCCAGATAATTTATGGTATTAACTGCTTCCAGTTGCTGACCTGCTATTTTGTAGCTAAATGATAAAGGATCTATCTTTCTGTATATTCGCAGCACATTACACTTGTCTACATTGAGATTCAATTGCCATTCCC
This sequence comes from Schistocerca piceifrons, assembly GCF_021461385.2. Taxonomy (NCBI): domain Eukaryota; kingdom Metazoa; phylum Arthropoda; class Insecta; order Orthoptera; family Acrididae; genus Schistocerca; species Schistocerca piceifrons. The sequence goes on from NC_060145.1 coordinate 183,078,673, forward strand.
TGCACCATGCGTCAATTCGCTGCAGATCCTCCTGCATTTCAATACAATTTTCCATTGTTACAACCTCTCGGTACACCACAGCATCATCTGCAAAAAGCCTCAGTGAACTTCCGATGTCATCCACCAGGTCATTTATGTATATTGTGAATAGCAACGGTCCTATGACACTCCCCTGCGGCACACCTGAAATTACTCTTACTTCGGAAGACTTCTCTCCATTGAGAATAACATGCTGCGTCCTGTTATCTAGGAACTCCTCAATCCAATCACACAATTGGTCTGATAGTCCATATGCTCTTACTTTGTTCATTAAACGACTGTGGGGAACTGTATCGAACGCCTTGCGGAAGTCAAGAAACACGGCATCTACCTGTGAACCCGTGTCTATGGCCCTCTGAGTCTCGTGGACGAATAGCGCGAGCTGGGTTTCACATGACCGTCTTTTTCGAAACCCATGCTGATTCCTACAGAGTAGATTTCTAGTCTCCAGAAAAGTCATTATACTCGAACACAATACGTGTTCCAAAATTCTGCAACTGATCGACGTTAGAGATATAGGTCTATAGTTCTGCACATCTGTTCGACGTCCCTTCTTGAAAACGGGGATGACCTGTGCCCTTTTCCAATCCTTTGGAACGCTACGCTCTTCTAGAGACCTACGGTACACCGCTGCAAGAAGGGGGGCAAGTTCCTTCGCGTACTCTGTGTAAAATTGAACTGGTATCCCATCAGGTCCAGAGGCCTTTCCTCTTTTGAGCGATTTTAATTGTTTCTCTATCCCTCTGTCGTCTATTTCGATATCTACCATTTTGTCATCTGTGCGACAATCTAGAGAAGGAACTACAGTGCAGTCTTCCTCTGTGAAACAACTTTGGAAAAAGACATTTAGTATTTCGGCCTTTAGTCTGTCATCCTTTGTTTCAGTACCATTTTGGTCACAGAGTGTCTGGACATTTTGTTTTGATCCACCTACCGCTTTGACATAAGACCAAAATTTCTTAGGATTTTCTGCCAAGTCAGCACATAGAACTTTACTTTCGAATTCATTGAACGCCTCTCGCATAGCCCTCCTCACACTACATTTCGCTTCGCGTAATTTTTGTTTGTCTGCAAGGCTTTGGCTATGTTTATGTTTGCTGTGAAGTTCTCTTTGCTTCCGCAGCAGTTTTCTAACTCGGTTGTTGTACCACGGTGGCTCTTTCCCATCTCTTACGATCTTGCTTGGCACATACTCATCTAACGCATAATGTACGACGGTTTTGAACTTTGTCCACTGATCCTCAACACTATCTGTACTTGAGACAAAACTTTTGTGTTGAGCCAACAGGTACTCTGAAATCTGCTTTTTGTCACTTTTTCTAAACAGAAAAATCTTCCTACCCTTTTTAATATTCCTATTTACGGCTGAAATCATCGATGCCGTAACCGCTTTATGATCGCTGATTCCCTGTTCTGCGTTAACTTTTTCAAATAGTTCGGGTCTGTTTGTCACCAGAAGGTCTAATATGTTATCCCCACGAGTCGGTTCTCTGTTTAACTGCTCAAGGTAGTTTTCAGATAAAGCACTTAAAAAAATTTCACAGGATTCTTTGTCCCTGCCACCCGTTATGAACGTTTGAGTCTCCCAGTCTATATCTGGCAAATTAAAATCTCCACCCAGAACTATAACATGGTGGGGAAATCTACTCGAAATATTTTCCAAATTATCCTTCAGGTGCTCAGCCACAACAGCTGTTGAGCCAGGGGGCCTATAGAGACATCCAATTACCATGTCTGAACCTGCTTTAACCGTGACCTTCACCCAAATCATTTCACATTTCGGATCTCCGTCAATTTCCTTCGATACTATTGCACTTCTTATCGCTATAAGAAGCTACAGGAGCATCCGGAATACCAGCACGCAAAACAAGACCTAATACACCTGTAGCCCTACTGGGGCCATGGCCTCTGCAGTTTTCGCTCAGGGATTGCGGAGCTCCGACTAGTGTTTAGGCACACCTGTATACTCTGTCTGTAAACTAAAGAGTGAGCAACGCTTGTCGTTTGGGAAGTTGACTTTCCCTGAAGAAAGCTATAACTACCGCACTGTTTGACTAACGAGGAGAACACAAGTACCATAATCCGATTTCCTGGAAACTTCACTCAGTGAAAGAGGGATTAAAATAAGAGAACACGTGTCTCGGATTATTCGTAGACACTGAACCGTTTCTGAGAAAGCGGCGGTCAAAGTTTTCGAGGTAGGTGATGTGCCTTTTAGCGAACGAATAGTTCAACCGATGCGGTGGCACAGTGGCTACCGTCGCGTAGAAGATTTCTCCAAATCGTAATTTTGGCTTAAACAATTTATCTACTTTAAGGTATAAGTGGTTGCAGATGACAAACTGTGGGACAAAACAGTCACTGCAGAGACACAACCCATAAGAAAAACCACACCATGTGGTAAAAAGGTATGAATTCATAATTTATACGTTTTTTCAAATGTCTGTAATTACCATTTAAAACTAACAGTTACAAGTATACAAAGAGTAAAGAACATTCTTTATCTTTAACAGATGAGAAATAAAAGCCCACTGAAGATGCTGCAACTGCAGTGAACTATGTTTGGGTTAAAAAACAAAATTGTGTTTTGCTAAAGGCGGACCCTATCCAAAAACATACATATTCTCCATAAATGTTCACAAATTTATAATGAAATGGTGCTGTCTTTATTCATTTACTAATTTTATGACTGGTGTTGTATTTTAAGAAACCAAGTAAAAAGTAAAAAAGCAAGAAATAAATGTGCGTTTTTTTTTTAAATTGTTAATGGTAAAAGTTCTGTAGTGTATCTTGATTCCTAAACAATTGCAAGAGCAAGTGTTCGGTAAAGTTATCCGTTACGGGTGGTTTCCCGCGAAATTATCGCCAGCGCGTATCTTCTGCAATGTTACCGACGTTATATACGACGAAATGTCGCTGTGGAAAACCTGCTTTCGAGTGATGCTCACGGTGTTCAGAATTTCTGTGTTTCGAATGTTTCTACGATCAGTATCATCAAGGAAATGCATCAAATTGTTCTGAAGAATAAAGGTAATAAAGTATAAGACATTGTCTTAAGAAAGAAATATAAGAATATGAGAATTTAAAAAGATTGTAACCCTTGTTGTACCCACACATACATTACGTAATACATGTAAAGCTCTTGTTGTGAAACCCAGTTGTATTTTTCATTGTTGTACTTCAATATGACGCCCTTGTATCCCCTAACTTGACCTTCTACTCGGACATAGGTAGATAGATGAAACAAATTAAATAAATGAAAACAAAATCGGGTTTCGATCACAGGGCGCAAAAGTGAGAAGCCGCAACGCTAGCCACTGCGCCACCATTTCCGCTGAAATTACCGCGCCCTAAAAGGTACGTAAGTTGCGTTGACAACTTTGATCGTCGTTTTCTCAGAAACGGGTGGGTATCTACGAATAACCCGAGACACGTGATCGCTTATTTCGACTCCTCCACCACAGAGCAAAGCTTCTGAGAAATAGGGTTATGACACTTGCTGTGTTCTCCTCGTAAGTATCAGCTCCCCCTCGAGCAGGAGTGTGCAAAGTCTTGCATTACCATTTTCCGTATTCCGTGAAGTGTTAACAAATTTCCACATTTAGTGAAAAATAAATGCTCTCTGGACACGTCGTCGCAATCTATCAACAGTTTGATAAGGCGCGCTGGGTAATGGCAGGTACAATCCTATGAAGCGGAATGTAGTTGCTCCTTCTGACGCGATTGGGTGGAGAGAGAGGTAAGGGGGACTCACCTGTTCGTTCATCAGATTACACGCTATACCAGCCGGGGAGGGTCCTCGACACTTTTGTGGGTTGAGGTAGGAAATTTTTTGCATTGACAGGTCCAGAAGAACCGCAAATCTTAACTACAGTCTGCACCGAGTTTTGTCAGTCCTTTTCCCTTGATGTTTTGAATTGCCCCAAGTCTAGAACGCAGAATTCAACGATGCCGTCGTAACTCTCTCATAACTGAAACGAGGATGTTTAAGTACGTAACGCAAAAGACTAATAAGCTACTGTTAAAAGACACTAACAGGAAATTAGGTTCAAATGGCTCTGAGCACTATGGGACTTAACATCTATGGTCATCAGTCCCCTAGAACTGAGAACTACTTAAACCTAACTAACCTAAGGACATCACACAACACCCAGTCATCACGAGGAAATTAGGGCACCAGCTGCCTCATTCCAACTTCCTCACCACGTTTAAAAACGTTACCAAAAGTTTTGACATGCGAGCACATTCGAGCTTTCTTTAATATGCAACTCGCACTTCTCCAAGTTCTCCTAGCTATAATTTGCCCTTACCCATGAGTAAAATTATACCTTCGCCGACTGTAATTGCACTTTCATTATGTTTTCGTTAAAGGAAAGTTTCACAGCTTGCAATGTAGGAACTGCTAAATCGTTGCATCTTTTTAAGTAATTCGGAGTTTTTTTCACCCGTGCTGAGTGTAAACGTGTATTTAAGTTGTACAAAATAGTATTAAATATGTGGAATATTTGTTTACACTGATGAGTAATACGATGAAAACTAACTGGGCAAAGAAAACCATGGAAGACCTCAAGAAACTAAATATCTCCACAGAAGGCTGGCCGGAGGGGCCGAGCGGTTGTAGGCGCTACAGTCTGGAACCGCGCGACCGCTACAGTCGCAGGTTCGAATCCTGCCTCGGGCATGGATGTGTGTGATGTCCTTAGGTTAGTTAGGTTTAAGTAGTTCTAAGTTCTAGGAGACTGATGACCTCAGAAATTAAGTCCTATGGTTCTCAGAGCCACTTGAACCATTTTTTATCTCCAAGGAAGAAATAACAGACAAAAATACAGAGAAAAAAATCAGGAAACAGAAATTCGAGGAAACACCAAAAGAGGAAAAACCAGGAAAGAAGTGGACAGAAGAGAGGAAGAAGAAACACACTGAATATATGAGAGGTTTTTGGGAAGAGAAAAGAGAGACAAAAAAGTGCCACGAAAATTGTGTTTTAACGCTCTCCTAAATGGGGAATTAACGACGGTAATAATAATAATAATAATAATAATAATAATAATGAAGAATATGCACACATTTTTGGAGTCAAACTATTTCTTGCAGAAAATTAAGCGTATGGAAATGATAAGGGTATGTATTTTACCGTTAGATTTTAGGCACATTATGCATTACAGATATATTACTGTAATTTGTAATTTATAAAGAAATCAGAGTGTGATCTGTGATGTAATTATTATTAGCAAACATTTGATTTGAAATTGATGTGTGTTGGCAAAAGTCTGAACCGGAATTTTAGAACCTGATTGTTATGAATGCCCCAGATGAAGACACATTCATTCGTCACATTCCGTTGACAGCCACTGATTCAAATACACGCATCAATTTAAAGCGATTGCAGTTTCTCATGCGGCTTGCTTTCGCTATGAGTGGCAGCAAGGCACGGGGCCAATAACTCTGTGTGGCAAATATTAAACAACTAGGGCAACGCCGGACACTGCAACTATTTCGTTATAATTGAAACATTCTGTATATTTTCTTTGCATCTAACATATGCGGATGTACAGGCGAAAGTTCTCTGAGCGGGGAATAATTGTAATGAGGCGAGCGAGTTTGCAGGAGGGAGTGCATTTGGTCAGGGCACGGAATATGTACTTGCGTTTCTTACCATTCCTTCGTGAAGAACCAGACACACATTAGCATACCGTATTTTTTAGCTGCGCTAAGTCATTTTCGCCCCGCTCTGCCCAACAGACAAAGCGAATTTTTCTACCCTCTTTATCTCGCACATGTGTGAGCGTTGCGCGCGTAAGCCAGCGAACGAGAGGCCGCGGCCGCGTGCTCAAACAGTGCGGTGCAGGAACGAAGCAGAAAGAAGGGAAACAGTATTAAAATAAGCGAGACGCAAAAACCTCATTATCCGCAGCAGGTGGAGGGACGGGGGGCGGGACGGGGGAGCAGAACAAGTGCGCGGCGCACGGCTAGCTTTGTTGTCCGCGGCCAGGTAATGAGTAACGGGAATTGCCTCGGTTCTGCCTTGTCACCGGCAATTCTTCCCCCGACCGACGAGAGCGGGGCGCAGCGGAGCGGTGCGTGCCGGTTATTACGACTTTCGGACGACAGCGAGAGTTTTGTTATAAAAAAGATAAAAAGGCACTCGCGCGCACGCGCTCGTTCGCTCGCTCGCTGTGCCAGTCAGCCAGCCAGCCAGCGCCGTGCTCCATTCAGCGACTGCAACAAAAGCGTAGCGCTTTTCGCCAGATGTAGCCCGACGACAAGAGGCAGTTTTCCAACCTCCCCCCCTCTCCCTCCCACCTCACCCGCCCCCTCATCCAACTATCAGCACAGTCGCCGTGTTTTGCTGTCTTTCATAATGCAGCACTTCCCCCGTTCCCGTCAAATGGGTTTTTCCGTCTGCCTTTGTGCGCCCGCTCTGCGGAGATGTGATTGGGAGTCGAGAAAAAGAGGGGCGGGAGAAAAAAGTCCGCAGTCAGAAGTGAGGAAACTGCCGTAAGGCATCGCTTCGGGTAGTTTAGCCACCCTCCCGCGTTACCACCCCCCCCCCCCCCCTTCTATCTTCACATCGAGTAGCTGGTTTCATTTTGCGGCGCTTTCCTTGGGAGGCGAAGACGCGCAAACAATCCTAATTGGCTCATGCTCGTACACATTAATCCAGCACTACAGTTTTTAATTATTCACCCCATACACACCCAAGCCCAGTTAAAACTCAGCTGTATGCTTTCTATCGTAAATACAGAAAGACACGTCGTAATCGCGAAGTCTCATGACAAGGGGTTCAGTTGCATGCTACACCATATTTAAAATATTGGGCGACACACTTGGTCTTACGAGTCGACCTCAATGTTATTGCATCGGGGCGTGAGGGCTCTATTATAATTACAGTACGAGTACCAAACTTGACAACTTGGGGTACAGCACCGCCTTGGCTCCGGCCCCGGACCTGCCTGCTCCGTAACCTTTGTCAGTTTCTCAAGGATGGTATCCTTCTCTTGTTTATCGTCGGGCATTTGTTGCTCTGTGCGCACAAATGAAGGATGCCACATTTATTTACACTGATGGCTCAAAAACATCATTTTGTGTTGGGAGTGCGTATATTGTTGGCGACACCCCTAATCGATTTCGGCTTCCCGACCAGTGTTCGGTTTTTACTGCGGAGCTTTACGCTGTTCTCCAGGCTGGCCAATACATCCGTCGCCATCAGCGGATACAGTATGTTATATGCTCAGATTCGCTCAGCTCTCTCCTCAGTCTTACCCTGTCCACCCCCTGCTTCACCGGATTCAGGACTGCCTCCACTTGCTGCACTTGGGGGGCGTCTCTGTGGCGTTCCTCTGGATCCCAGGACACGTTGGTATCCGTGGAAATGAGACGGCCGATATAGCGGCCAAGGCTGCAGTCTCTCTTCTTCAGCCTGCTGTTCGCATGGTTCCCTTCGCCGATCTACGGAGTGTTTTATGTCGTCGTGTTGCTCTTTTATGGCACCCACATTGGTCGACACTTCCCAATAATAAATTGCAGGACGTGAAAGCTTTTCTCAGTGCTTGGACCTCTTCCTCCCGAACCCGTCGTCGGGAGGAGGTAATTTGAACTAGACTCCGTATAGGGCACTGTCTTTTTAGCCATCGACATCTTTTAAGTGGCGATCCTCCCCCGCTTTGTCCCCACTGCTCTCAACTGTGGACGGTGAGACACCTTTTACTTGAGTGCCGCTATTTTACTCCGTTACGCGCCCATCTACAGCTGTCGCCTGATATACCTTCCATTTTAGCAGATGATGCGCGCTCAGCCGATCGCGTTCTCGAGTTTATTAGTGTCATTGAGATGACGTCCGTCATTTGAAGCTCATTTTGGGGACAAACAACCCTCCTTCTATAGTGGTTTTTGAAGCTTTCCTTCTGTTTTTAGTTTCCCCACTTTTTTTTTAGTTTCGCTCCCATTGCTGGTTTCCAGATTTTTTTCTCCTATGTCACAGACCGGGCGCTAATGCCCGTAGCAGTTTTGCGCACTAAAACCATAACAAAAAAAAGTACCAAACTTGGTAGCATTACTGTTCAGAGTATGGGGTGCATGATTTCCATGCGTCACAGCGCCACTGTCCACTTCCAACTATGGCCACCAGGTGCCGTGATCAGTCATCGTGATTCATAGTCACACACACTTGATCAGTCGCAGTGCAGTTCTTGACGCGTCAACATGAGCTTGGACAAAAGGAGCAGTGCATTATTGGTGAAGTTCTATTATTAAAACATCAGTAATGCTGCAGCTGCTCTGCGAGAATATCGCCGGCTGAAAGCATTATGAAACAGTCTTCTTTCTGCACCTGCTGTGTGGAGCATGATGAAGTTAGAATCAACTGGAGAACTGGGCGTAACTCCGGGAAGAGGTCGACGACCGGTTCTACGACAGATGGTTGATGAAATCGCTGTTGCTGTGGTAGACAACGCTCCGCGCAATTCCCGATCGTCAGTCAGTACGCGTGCTGTGTCACCACAGTTGAACATCCTGTGGTCCACTGTACGGAAGGTGCTTCGAACGACTCTCAGGCGGTATCCGTACAAGATCCACATCGTACAGCAGCTTGCACCACAGGGTATACGACGTATTGATTTCGATCTCCACTTTCTCGCGAGCATTGGGCGAGGGCTGGTATTTGACCATTCTATGGACAGACGAAGCTCATTTTTATCTGACGGGTGAGGTGAACACACAGGATTTCCGAGTGTGGGGATTTTCATCTCCAGCCACTGTGCATTAGGTTGTTCTTTGTGGTGAACGTATCAGCTTATGGTGTTGCTTCACGGCTACATTCATTATTGGCCCATTCTTTTTTGAACAGGTTGGCGCTCAAGGACCAGAGACGTGCAGTGTCACTGGCCAGTGTTGCTGCGGTATGCTTCACCAGCATGTCATACCCGCCCTGCAGGATAGAGACGCAGTCAACTCAACAGTTTTGATGCAGGATGGGGTCCCACCGCACTTCGCTCGTGAATGTCACCTGCTTCTCCGAAACACATTTGGTAACGATCGAACTATCAGCCGATCGTTTCCAAATGCTTGACCGGCACGATCACCTGATCTCACTCGCTGTGATTTCTGGTTGTGGGGCTACCTGAAGGACAGGGTTTATCGGGGGAACATTCACACATGTGATCATCTGAAGCGCAGCATATCAAGAGAGGTAGCCAGCTTACTTACGGACATGCTTCGTTCTGCAGTGCAGAATGCAATCCTGTGCTTTCAGCCTCTTCTGGACACTGATGGGCGCCATATTGAGCCCCTTTTGTAGCAATAATGGTACCGGTATGCAATGGTATGATGCACCGTAGCAGCACATTAAAAATGTTTCAGTTGAATTTATTCTGCATTTTTTTCTCTTCCTCATGTCCTTGACTTTAATGCTACCAAGTTTGGTACTCGGGCGGTATTTAGTTTCCGTGTTATAACGTGTTAAATAAGGAAAGTTTAATTGTAACCACCCGGTATTTGCACAACTGACCTGAAAGCATTGTCAGTCCGATGCGTTTTGCTCAGTCACCAATGTTCTTGTTTACTGTAACGTCACCGCGTGTTTCCGCTAACCGACCAAGTGCAGTAATATAGTGGTTGAGCTGTACCTTGACTTACAAGCAGCATCGTCATAATATAAGGCTGAAAGGCGAAGCGGGAAATAACGTCCTAAAGATGACGATCGGCATGTATGTGGTATCAGCCTCGAACTTTAAAGAACACCGACGTTTCCAGTCTGCTGTTCCGTGACAGAATGCGCGCTCCCGGTGTTGAAAGGGTCTGCCCACGGTAAAGAAGTCTTCAAGCCACTAAATGATATTACACACCGAAATACAAATTCTGCGCATTGTTAGAGGAGAAACAAGGAAAAGCCATCAGTCTTCGAACGAAGTGAAGAGTTATGAGAAATGTGTAAGCGTCTCTGGCACAGTTGGTAAAAAAAACTACTGATCATCTTCATTTTCAATATCTCTCTTCTATAAGCACAGCATTCAGTGCTGCGCACGTTAATGAAGGCAAAAAAAAGAGAATTAGAACGACGCCGCGTATTGACGTATTGCTACAAAGTTCGGACAGATAGAATGAAAAACACATCAGAATGTTACGAAAAGAGTGCTGTATACGTGAAACTACTTTTCACAGGTTGGACAACGTTTTTCCTGAATTACGTTAAAAAGTTTTAAGAGCCGCGGTTCGGAAAAGTTCTATGCAATGCAGATCAAATGTGGAACACGTGAAACAATATAAGGGGCCATCAAAAAGTTCGAAGGCCGTACATTCCAGAATAGGTATGCCATCAGTCCAAATCGCCTGAGCATTGAGACAATCATCCCACGAACGTATCAAGTTGAAGATACCCATTTGGTAAAAGACGGTGTCCTGCTGCGCGAAGAAGTTCATAGCTGCCTGCTTGCTGCACGTCCTTGTCCAACGGAATCGTCGACACTTCAAGGGCGTTTTTAAGGGACCGAAGGCGTGATAGTCGTAATAGGAGAGATCAGGACTATAGGACGGGTGCTCGAATGTCTCCCTCTTGAGTTGGCGTAACTTCTATGTTACGACATTTGCAATATTGTGGCATCTTGTTTCGAATCTCGACGTGCACTGAACTTGTCGCACCATTCCACAATGGTGGTTTTCGCCAGACGTGCTGCCCCATACACATTCTTCATTCTCCGATCGATGACTACCGCTGTTTGTCCTTCGGTAGCTAAGAAAAGTGCAACAGCGCATTAATCCTGTTTGGATGCTTTTGGTAATAACGTCACCATAGTTAACGTTTCCACATTTACCGCACGCACGTCGGACAGACACGAATGCCACACTAATCCCTTGGTTACATGTCGATACTTATATACCCGCATCGGAATGGCTCTATGTTGCAGCAACGCCCTCAAACAGAAACTTATTGATCGCCCCTTGTATCATGGTATCTTATCAACTACCGAGACACAGTGATAGCGGAACGAATTACAATTTTAACGGCATGTATATAAATTTGACGAAGATATGAACATCACTTCTCAATCTCTAACATGCAACAGTGATGATAATGTCAACAGAGGAAGTTTGTTCGTACATCTGACCACAAAACTGGGAAGAGGACGGTTAAGCATCCAGCTGACTGGTGCTAGGTTTCTGATGTCAGAAACAGGAATACATGTATGGTAAGGAAGCGTGACGGCTGGTCTCGTGCAGGATTATTACAAGCATGTCTGTGGCCTGCACCATTTGCCAACGTATGGTATCTGGCTGGTAATGCTACTCCAGACACGCGTCGTGAGAGTGCTGCCAGGGGGAAAGAACAAACCTAGTGATCAAATGCAACCATCCATTACGTGATAATGTATCAAGTGTCCAGAGATTGATCCAGAAGAAGCTCTTCCAAATGATCATCCAAAGCATCAAAGAAATTGTGGAAGGCACAGATAGTAGACAATCCGCATAGGCCTCAATCATATGAAAATCTCCTTCCTGGTCACGAAGAGAAGTGGACTACATAGTGTCCTCTCAGTCACCTATGGTCTGAAGTCTGGGATTTCCAGTCGTCACTAGCAACTGCATCTGCGCAGAAACACAAACCGTGGATCTCTTGTTCTGCTGGCGGATTGGTCCTGCGTCCTACACCGCGGCAGGGCTTCTTCAGGTAGCCCCAAATGCTCTTGAGGTCGATCTTCCACGCGCTTATATACGGACATGTTTACATTAAGTTTCTCGTTCTGTGTATTCTATAATGTCTATTTCCCGTTTCTGTGTTTTAAAGTTCCTCGAGTAAAACACTAACAATACACTCTCCACTGATTGGCTCGAAGTTCCAGCCACAACCAGTTTTATTCCACGTTCAGTTTTGAAATTCTAGCTACCGCATTGAAGTCTAATGAGTGCTATAACATTGACTATTATACTGTTTTAGTATTCTAATGTAATTTTTAATCAGCGTCTTACAATTGCAGTACACATAAATTAATAAAAGATGTAAGAATTAAATACAGTTAACGCTAAATGATACGTCTTGTGTGGATGGCGTTCGTGTTACAAGTTCTTAAGTTTCTTCTGTAACCATACGCAGAGAGCTCGTTTTCTATTCCTTTCTATTATAGTGAACAATAGTTTGTCTATCAAAGCCACGATAGCCGTCGTTTGGTGTGCTAGATATTAGGCCTCCAACAAATGACATAATCCATATAGGCTATAGCAGCCTGTGTATAGTGCATCGAATAATTAGGGTACTGCTTACTGGCGGTTTTCATGCCCCTTAGGAAAACAATCTGGTTTCGTATCTCTACCGGAGAAGCTGAGCTTGTATGCACTGGGGACATAAGGAGCATCTGGCGCAAAGTTTGGATGGTACCCTGGTCAATGACGTTTGGCTCCTCCCCGGTTAGTTGGTTGAATTGTCCTAATTAATTGTTTTGTGTCCAGCTAGGCCACAGTCAGTTGGAAAAAATACGTGACATGTAATCACGGTTTAAAAAAACTTTTCGTCATTTCAAACGCATTTTCACAAGTTGGTTCTTTCTCTATTCCGCTTGATTGTAGAGTTATGTAACATGTCAGGATTCTTTACCAAATGTTTCGCTCTAACTTTGAAGATGGTTCAACTGGTATTTTACCGTCCTCGTTTCAATTTTGTAGTGAGACCAATTGCTCCAAAACGTTAGATGTAATCTTTATCATTTTTTTCAGTTACCTCTACAGTTTCTCGCTTTTTCTTGTTGTTTGTCCTTTAATAATGTTCAGAATTTGTATTTCTCAGTGTGATATTATGAATTTGGGAAATATTCGTCATGAAATATTCTGCATACGTTACTAGTAAACCTAGTTGCGTTTGCTGGCAATGCAAAGTAAGTACAGCGAGCTATGTCTACATCGCGGTGAACGCTCTAGACGTAGATTTCATTCTCACAATTTTCAAAAGAATTTGGTACTGTTGCTGACATCAGACATCTAGCATTGTTCGGTCTTAGTGCAAAAACAAGAAGAAGACAAATAATTGACGTACGCATGTACGTAAAAATTTGTATAGCGAAGCTCACATTATCGCTCGTGAGTGGTACATTAAAAGCATGCAAATGTTCCATTAATTATTCTTTTTATTTCAAGAATTTCTGCCCGCAGTTATTATTATTATTTCTTTACTTTCTCAGGCGTTAAGTCTGGTTAAAAATGGAAAGTGACGCGGACCTTCATCAAGCGTGACTTCCTTTTAACTGTACGGTATATGTTACATTGCATTTAGGAACTTTCGGGTAATTGAACAAGTGTCAATAATTACAGATTTCTGTAGTTGTATATATGAGTTTCGATGTAGTTGATAGTATAATTGGTATAATGTCAACTTTATCCTGATGCCACATGTCCTTGACTTCCTCAGCCAGTTGGATGTATTTTTCAATTTTTTCTCCTGTTTTCTTTTGTATATTTGTTGTATTGGGTATGGATATTTCGATTAGTTGTGTTAATTTCTTCTTTTTATTGGTGAGTATGATGTCAGGTTTGTTATGTGGTGTTGTTTTATCTGTTATAATGGTTCTGTTCCAGTATAATTTGTATTCATCGTTCTCCAGTACATTTTGTGGTGCATACTTGTATGTGGGAACATGTTGTTTTATAAGTTTACGTTGTAAGGCAAGCTGTCGATGTATTATTTTTGCTACATTGTCATGTCTTCTGGGGTATTCTGTATTTGCTAGTATTGTACATCCACTTGTAATGTGATCTACTGTTTCTATTTGTTGTTTGCAAAGTCTGCATTTATCTGTTGTGGTATTGGGATCTTTAATAATATGCTTGCTGTAATATCTGGTTTTTATTGTTTGATCCTGTATTGCAATCATGAATACTTCCGTCTCACTGTATATATTGCCTTTTCTTAGCCATGTGTTGGATGCGTCTTGATCGATGTGTGGCTGTGTTAGATGAAACGGGTGCTTGCCATGTAGTGTTTTCTTTTTCCAATTTACTTTCTTCGTATCTGTTGATGTTATGTGATCTAAAGGGTTGTAGAAGTGGTTATGAAATTGCAGTGGTGTAGCCGATGTATTTATATGAGTGATTGCTTTGTGTATTTTGCTAGTTTCTGCTCGTTCTATAAAGAATTTTCTTAAATTGTCTACCTGTCCATAATGTAGGTTTTTTATGTCGATAAATCCCCTTCCTCCTTCCTTTCTGCTTAATGTGAATCTTTCAGTTGCTGAATGTATGTGATGTATTCTATATCTGTCGCATTGTGATCGTGTAAGTGTATTGAGTGCTTCTAGGTCTGTGTTACTCCATTTCACTACTCCAAATGAGTAGGTCAATATTGGTATAGCTTAAGTATTTATAGCTTTTGTCTTGTTTCTTGCTGTCAATTCTGTTTTCAGTATTTTTGTTAGTCTTTGTCTATATTTTTCTTTTAGTTCTTCTTTAATATTTGTATTATCTATTCCTATTTTTTGTCTGTATCCTAGATATTTATAGGCATCTGTTTTTTCCATCGCTTCTATGCAGTCGCTGCGGTTATCCAATATGTAATCTTCTTGTTTAGTGTGTTTTCCCTTGACTACGCTATTTTTCTTACATTTGTCTGTTCCAAAAGCCATATTTATATCATTGCTTATATCTTTAGTAATTGGTTGAGTTGTTGATTTGTTGCTGCCAGGAGTTTTAGATCATCCATGTATAGCAGATGTGTGATTTTGTGTGGGTATGTTCCAGTAATATTGTATCCATAATTTGTATTATTTAGCATGTTGGATAGTGGGTTCAGAGCAAGGCAGAACCAGAAAGGACTTAATGAGTCTCCTTGATATATTCCACGCTTAATCTGTATTGGCTGTGATGTGATATTATTTGAATTTGTTTGGATATTAAGTGTGGTTTTCAATTTTTCATTACTATGTTTAGGAACTGTATCAGTTTAGGATCTACTTTGTATATTTCCAATATTTGTAGTAACCATGAGTGGGGTACACTATCAAAAGCTTTTTGGTAATCAATGTATGCATAGTGTAGCGACCTTTGTTTAGTTTTAGCTTGATATGTCACCTCTGCATCTATTATCAGTTGCTCTTTACATCCTCGTGCTCCTTTGCAACAGCCTTTTTGTTCTTCATTTATAATTTTGTTCCGTGTTGTATGTGTCATTAATTTCTGTGTAATGACTGAAGTTAATATTTTGTATATTGTCGGTAGGCATTTTATGGGGCGATATTTAGCTGGGTTTGCTGTGTCTGCTTGATCTTTAGGTTTCAGATAAGTTATTCCATGTGTAAGTGTATCAGGGAATGTGTATGGGTCTGCAATGTAACTGTTAAATAATTTAGTTAGATGTGAATGTGTTGAGGTGAATTTCTTTAGTCAGAAATTTCCTATTTTATCTTTTCCAGGGGCTTTCCAATTGTGAGTAGAATTAGTTGCTTGGGTGACTTCATGTTACAAAATTATCACTTCAGGCATTTGTGGTATCATCTTGTATGTATCTGTTTCTGCTTGTATCCACCATGCATGCCTGTTATGTTGTACCGGGTTTGACCATATGTTGCTCCAGAAGTGTTCCATGTCGGTTATGTTTGGTGGATTGTCTATTTTAATGTGTGTGTTATCTATTGTCTGGTAAAATTTCTTTTGGTTCGTGTTGAATGTTTGGTTTTGTTTCCTTCTACACTCCTGGAAATGGAAAAAAAGAACACATTGACACCGGTGTGTCAGACCCACCATACTTGCTCCGGACACTGCGAGAGGGCTGTACAAGCAATGATCACACGCACGGCACAGCGGACACACCAGGAACCGCGGTGTTGGCCGTCGAATGGCGCTAGCTGCGCAGCATTTGTGCACCGCCGCCGTCAGTGTCAGCCAGTTTGCCGTGGCATACGGAGCTCCATCGCAGTCTTTAACACTGGTAGCATGCCGCGACAGCGTGGACGTGAACCGTATGTGCAGTTGACGGACTTTGAGCGAGGGCGTATAGTGGGCATGCGGGAGGCCGGGTGGACGTACCGCCGAATTGCTCAACACGTGGGGCGTGAGGTCTCCACAGTACATCGATGTTGTCGCCAGTGGTCGGCGGAAGGTGCACGTGCCCGTCGACCTGGGACCGGACCGCAGCGACGCACGGATGCACGCCAAGACCGTAGGATCCTATGCAGTGCCGTAGGGGACCGCACCGCCACTTCCCAGCAAATTAGGGACACTGTTGCTCCTGGGGTATCGGCGAGGACCATTCGCAACCGTCTCCATGAAGCTGGGCTACGGTCCCGCACACCGTTAGGCCGTCTTCCGCTCACGCCCCAACATCGTGCAGCCCGCCTCCAGTGGTGTCGCGACAGGCGTGAATGGAGGGACGAATGGAGACGTGTCGTCTTCAGCGATGAGAGTCGCTTCTGCCTTGGTGCCAATGATGGTCGTATGCGTGTTTGGCGCCGTGCAGGTGAGCGCCACAATCAGGACTGCATACGACCGAGGCACACAGGGCCAACACCCGGCATCATGGAGACTGGCCGTACACCACTGGTGATCGTCGAGGGGACACTGAATAGTGCACGGTACATCCAAACCGTCATCGAACCCATCGTTCTACCATTCCTAGACCGGCAAGGGAACTTGCTGTTCCAACAGGACAATGCACGTCCGCATGTATCCCGTGCCACCCAACGTGCTCTAGAAGGTGTAAGTCAACTACCCTGGCCAGCAAGATCTCCGGATCTGTCCCCCATTGAGCATGTTTGGGACTGGATGAAGCGTCGTCTCACGCGGTCTGCACGTCCAGCACGAACGCTGGTCCAACTGAGGCGCCAGGTGGAAATGGCATGGCAAGCCGTTCCACAGGACTACATCCAGCATCTCTACGATCGTCTCCATGGGAGAATAGCAGCCTGCATTGCTGCGAAAGGTGGATATACACTGTACTAGTGCCGACATTGTGCATGCTCTGTTGCCTGTGTCTATGTGCCTGTAGTTCTGTCAGTGTGATCATGTGATGTATCTGACCCCAGGAATGTGTCAATAAAGTTTCCTCTTCCTGGGACAATGAATTCACGGTGTTCTTATTTCAATTTCCAGGAGTGTATTTTCACTTTTTTTGTATCTTCTAAGTCGTTTGGCCAATGCTTGTAATTTCTGCTTCTTTTCATCTAATTGCTCTATCACTTCTTGTTGTGAGATTTTACCTAACCTTTTTCGTTTTTTTTTCTGATATTTCATTTCTTATAAATTGTGTTAGCTGTCCGATGTCTTTTCTCAGTTTTTCTATTCTGATCTGTAGCCTGTGTTGCCACGCTGGTTTTGTGGGTTTCTTCTGTGTGCTGGTTGGTTCTGATCTCTGCCTAGTGTGTATATTTAGTGTAGTGAGTGCTCCTATATAAACCAGTAGTTGCAACTCTTCCATAGTTGTGTTTTCATTTATTTTGTTGTGTATGATTGTGTTGATAGTTTTTATTGTTGTTTCGACTTGTGGGTTATTTGGCGGTCTATGCCAGAATGATCTAATGTCTGTATTTGTGCCTTTGTATTCTATATATGTCAGCTGAAATTTTTCTTCTATATCTAACATGTGTGTCACTTCGTGTTCTATTTGTGCTTGTTCTGGTGGCTGTCTTAAGATTTCGTTTTCCTCTGACTGTTTAAGTGATGCATGTTGTTCTTTGTTTGTTTGCTCTGGGATGTTTGAGTCCCTTACTGTATTTTCTTCTTCTTCTGATTGCACATTATTTTGTTCCAGTACTTGTTGTACTTGTTGTTTGATGTTTTCTAATTCTGACTGGGGTATCCTGTTATTTTTGATTATTACACGGATCTGATCAGCTAGTCGTTGTTCTGTTAAAAATTTTAATTCAGGGTATCTGGTAATAAATGTTGTGTATACTTGTGATCTGTATCCAGTTGTGTTGGTTCCTAGGTTTGTTGCTTGGCAATTACAGAACATGAGGTGTCGATTAACTTCATCTGACCATCTCATCCTCTGTCTTTGTTTTCCTTCTAGGGTGGTTGCAGGAAGCATATCCTGCAAAACACCTCTATCTGGATTTGAATCATTTTCCAGTTGGCTAGCAGTGTCGTTACCATTGTGGGCGGGCATAGGGTTCAAACGTCGTCCCCGACCATGACGGCGCTTGTCCGAGGCTTCTTTAGTTCTGTCCTGAACCAACTAATCACACTAAATGGGGGGGTTAGCCCTATTAGTGGTTTGTTCTTTTCGTCGCCTTTTACGACTGACAGAACATACAGGAGGCCTATTCTTTTATTATTATTATTATTATTATCATCATCATGTAGACTCATTTTGAGTATTGACACCCATTTAGATATGAACATCAAGGTATGTGTAATAGTGAATATGTGACTTGCTGATGCATTCCATTACTTGAATCTAAACAATACTGGAAACATTTAGGCAAGTGAAATTCGATGGGCCTTCTTTAACTGAATAGAATTCCTGCCGGTGTGGAAGCTGAAACATGTAACTCCTCATCCACACACTGTGTTTACAGATAACCAAAAATATGACATACGAGTAACAATACCTACGTAATTGTTGTTTCAGTTGCGTACAGATTAGACATGTATTTTCAGTTTCCAAGAATATCTCTGTTCTGTTGTTATGCTGTAGGCAATGGAAACATTTGGTAAAAAAAAACTGACATCTTTACAGCCGTGCTCTCCGTTTAACAATTATTTCCGTGCATTTTTGTAATGTTACTAAATTCCTTCACACAGTTACTCGCAGTTACACATACATGGTGGACATTAATAATACCGACAAACAGTAGGCACGTATTCCTGACTAGAAATTGAATAAACAAGGTCCTATGTAAATGTGTTCGAAAGCAGACGGAATGCATGCAACAACACAGTACAGAGAACACAGTACAGAGCCGCATCGCATTCACATCACAAGAGGTGCTCAAAGTTGGCTCCATGGGATTGCAGGCGATAGGGGTAGTAACGCTTCTCATGTAGGACACACATAATCGTACAATGGCTTACACCCTGTTGACCTTGCCTGGAGCCTTGTACTATTATTCATCTCAATATTCTGTAGAATTCCATCCTCCAAACCTTGTTTACGCACATTCCGACGCCTCCCTGTACGTTCGTCTGTCTTAAAGGGACCCTGATTAGATAAACGGCCAAAGAGGGCTTGAAATGTTTTGTGATTTAATTGGTGTCTGTGAGGGGACTTGATTTGCTATAGCCGTATCGCCTCTCGACCGTTTCCATCTGCTTTGCCGTACACCAGCTCTGTTTGTTCCCAACATGAATACCGGACCATTCTGAGGCCTATAGTATGCTGTATATCTAGGCTGAAGGTGAGTACGACATGCAGAGGGTCATCTGATTTAGTGAGATCGTAGAAGAAAGTAAGTAACTGTCTACATGAACACTAACTGTTAAGTTTGCTGCAACCCCCTCATTGTTTTTATTTTTTAAATTTTTTTTCAATGCTATGTAATAATTGTAGAAAAAATATCTTTAAGCGTTACCTGTAATAACTCGTCTACGGTACTGTTTCGATGAGGTACCTGTGTCATCATTTATTTTAAAAATGGTTCAAATGGCTCTGAGCTCTATGGGACTTAACTGCTGTGGTCATCAGTCCCCTAGAACTTAGAACTACTTAAGCCTAAATAACCTAAGGACATTACACACATCCATGCCCTAGGCAGGATTCGAACCTGCGACCGTAGCAGCCGCGTGGTTCCGGACTGAAGCGCCTAGAACCGCTCGACCACGGCGGTCCTCTTTTATTTCTCTCTCCTCCCGCCACCAGTGCAGTGAAGTAGTGGTTGGGTCACCGAACTCGTGTTCCAAGCGGGTATTGGACGTTCACATTTAGGATTCCCTAAACCATGTGTGTCCGCCTCCGTGGCTGAGTGATCACCGAAAATGGCTGCGCTACCATGCGAAGGACGACGGTTCGATTCCCGGTATCGCCAAAGATTTTTCCTTGATGGAAGGACTTAACCGACATGCACTGAGTCTCGTGAAGCCAATTGAGGAGCTACTTGACCGAGTATTAGCGGCTCCACGGTCTGGATAATCTATAAGACGGTCAGGAGAGAGGCGTACTGACCATATGGTGCTTTCATACTCCCATCGGCATGACGCCGCAAGGCAGAGGACCAGTAGGCATATCTTGGGCCATCACGGCCTGGCGAGGATCTCGGGCAAAGAAAAAAAAATACATATGGCAAATCCTAGATATGGCGTAGTCGTTTATACTTTTTAAATTTTTCATTCTCGTCTAATTAGTCTAGCGCCCTACCTAATCACCTCGGACTCATGGATACGTAGTTCAATCTTCCTTACGTCTCTGTTTACTCAATGTCTGCATAGTGCTTGTGAGAACAGATGAGTCACAGAGTAAAGCCTGGAACAACAGAATTCTACAGTAGCAGCTCTCTTTCGAAACTGATGAAGGCCACTGATGAATAACAGCGCATTGGGGCAGCTTAGTTACCGACAGTAGTAGGGGACATCTCGTGGTCGTAGCAGGCAGTCAATTTTCACTGAAAACTGTATAATTTTTACGCAACGGTTTTGCATAACAGGCTCCAAATTGTATGTTCCGTGGCAAATTATGAAACGCCGCAACATTACACACTTCATTTTTACGACAGCACCGCCAGATAAGCCATGGGAAAAACTCATTAGAATAAGAAATTTCAGTTTGTGTGTTATATATTCCGGATTTTGGTGCTTATGGCTGAAAATAAAAATAAATGAATTTAACATTAATTGCTGTTAACACTCCCACAGTATGAAACTGTAAAAAGAGTTCTTTGTAGATTTAACTTATTTGCTTGTACGACGGAAACGTTATTAATATTTACGATATGCAGTCATTAGCAAATTAAAAACTGACCATTATTCCTCTACCGGTGTTGCTTATTCTTCTGTCATTGAACTAAATAGATATTTGGTTTCATATTACAGATATTACCCTTGTGTAGTTAAAATAAATGTATATCTACTTTCGTATCCCGTTCTGCCACGGCTGACGTACAGAAGAGCTTTGTGCAGATTGTATGGTTCTTTATAAGAATCACCAGACGTAGTTTCTCGTGTCTTGTTAAGGACAGATAAAAAAAATTGAAGTGTTGGTAAAAGTTTGTTATAAGTTCATTGGTGATTGATTTGGGCTACTGACTAGTCAGCTGAGTGGTGATAATGATGGGAATGATGGGTGATTAACAGTAGTAATTGAAATGTCTGTATGGAAATGAATCTTACACATGTTAAAGCTTAGCACCCATTTCGCAGAGCTGCAGATGATGTCTCATTCGCGTAACTTTTTTGTCGAATCTACGATGCACCACAATTCGAATTCCACTATCATACCAGTCATCTGGACAGAGCTCTCACGCCTTTTCACTCACCGAGCGAGGTGGCGCAGTGGTTAGCACACTGGACTGGCGTTCGGGAGAACGATGATTCAAACCCGCGTCCGGCCATACTGACTTCGATTTTCCATGAAGTCCCCTAAATCGCATCAGGCAAACGCTGGGATAGTTCCATCGGAAGGGTACGGCCGCTTTCCTTCTCCGTCCTTCCCTAATCCGAGTTTGTGCTCCGTCTCTAATGACCTCGTTGTGTCGGGACGTTAAACACTAATCTCCTCCTCCTCCCCTCCCCCCCTCCTTTTTACTCATAGGAAGCTCTCCACCTGTACACTGACCAACTTTATTCTTTTTGGGATACATCGTAGCCATCGCTATCTATGGTACCATTTTTAAATGTCTTTGCTTACCAGGAACAAGGAATAGAAATGATGTGTAAAGTAGAATATTGACCTCTTTTCAGAGGCCTCTCCAAGAATTTTGAAAACTTTCACGTTTTCTTCTTATTGGTGCTTATGGCTGAAAATAAAAATAAATGAATTTAACATTAATTGCTGTTAACACTCCCACAGTATGAAACTCTAAAAAGAGTTCTTTGTAGATTTAACTTATTTGTTTTTGGCTGAAAGTGAGATGTATTCTACTGCAAGGGTATTCAACGAGCTCACGTAACTCATATTGCGAGAAACTGGGAAATAGTGAGCACAGAAAATTCTCCACATTCATCCAGAAGACATGGTCGGATGTCGATGGAACTTCGAAGACCTAGGTAGTTAGACACTATCGGCGCGTATGTAAGTGACTAAGAGTTCAGTTCTCTGTGATAGATAGGTCAACAGCCTGACCGCATTAGTATTATTCGTGTTAAGTGTTATAAGGTACTTAAGGGGCGTGACAGCGAGTGATCACTGTGAAGGAAATTGAGACCCTGCTTACTTGTGTGTGACAGCGATATCAGCACCTGACAGAGTTCGAAGGGACCGTATTGTGGGTCTCTATTTGGCCAGCTTGTCGAGCCGTGCGATGTCCAGATTTGTGAGGCATTCAGATGTGGCAATGGGCCGATGTTGGATTGCATAGAAACGTGAGGGCAGGCATACTTGTTGTCAAGGTCTTGGCAACCACGTCTGACCACCGTAATGGAGGATCGCCGTATTGTACATTAGGCACATCGTAACCTCTTCACATCTGCGAACAAGTAGTAGACTCGTTGCATCATTCTGTGTTGTTGCATATCATTAGTCTGAGACTAGCAGCCGGTCGCGGTGGTCTTGCGGTTCTAGGCGCGCAATCCGGAACCGCGCGACTGCTACGGTCGCAGGTTCGAATCCTGCCTCGGGCATGGATGTGTGTGATGTCCTTAGGTTAGTTAGGTTTAAGTAGTTCTAAGTTCTAGGGGACTGATGACCACAGCTGTTAAGTCCCATAGTGCTCAGAGCCATTTGAACCATTTTTGAGACTAGCAGCAGCCACAATATGGAATTGGCGGCCTACAGGTGGGCTGCCGTTGGCACCACAACACAAACGATTGGAGTGGTGCCATGACCGCATAGACCGCTGATGAATGGCATTGCATTGGGCTCAGCGATGAATCGTCGTTCCACACTACCGTGGATGGCCATCAACGGCGAGTATGGGGCGAATTAGGGAGGGATCCAAACCTTCCAGCGGTTTGGAAAGGCGCAGCGGTGTTTCTCTTGTCATTGTGGTGTGGAGAGTCATCGATTTTAGGTGTCGGCTGGTAGTGATTGTTGGTATGTCACGGACATTCTGCGTCCTCATTTGTTCTCTCGCATGCGATAGTATCTTGATGCCAGTTTTCAACAGGAAATTGCTCGTCCGAACATGATAGTCTGTCTATGAACTATCTGCATGATATTGAGGTACTCCCACGGCCAACTAGATCCCTAGCTTTGCCCCGATAGAACATGTGTGGCACCAGCTCGGACATCAATTCCGTCCCAGTACCAGTATCCAGGGTATCAAGGTCCAGTTACAATATTTGTGGACAAGCTTTCCGTAGGAGAGGCTACAACGGCTTTATGACACTCTTTCTAACCGAACTAATGCGTGCATCCTTGCGGGAGGGTTTGCAGCGTCACACTGATAGGTGGGCTCAAACTGCCAAGTTCTTTGTAAATGTGAGTCGATTTTGTAATCAATGAAGCAACATAACATACTCTAAAAAACCTGTGAAGTTTCATTTCGTTTTCTCCTCCACTACTGACTCCTTTACCTTTTTGTGATGCACTAGATGTGTAGATTGAAGTATAGAAAGACGGCCGATGTGGCCGAGCGGTTCTAGGTGCTTCAGTCTGGAACCGCGCTACTGCTACGGTCGCAGGCTCGAATCCTGCCTTGGGGATGGATGTGTATGATGTCCTTAGGTTGGTTAGCTTTAAGTAGTTCTAAGTCTAGGGGAGTGATGACCTCAGATGTTAAGTCCCATAGTGCTTAGAGCCATTTTTTTGAAGGGTAGAAGTTTCCTCTTAGTTGCGAGAGTTGCGATTTTTATTGTAAAAAGGGTTCTGCTGTTAAAACATCTAGGAAGCTGATGATTTGTGATATACACAAACTATAAAGGAGTTAGTCGCTATTACTGAGCAGTAGGAAGTGTTTTTTTCTTTTTTTAAGTAGCAGATTTCGTGGTTCTTTTACTATCTTGGATTTAGAATAAAGTGAAGCTGCCATTACCGCTAAGGTTGGTATGAAGACCAGCAGTACCAGCAGTACTTTACTAGACATGGTGCTATTGAAGATGGTACGCCGTTGCCTTCCTGATACCTTAGAACTGACTGACACAGCCAGTCCAACCTTTTGTATAGGTGAGTCACATAAAATTCTCCCATGCAAAGAAGCTGAAATATACTGTAAGAATTATTATTGAAATAAGAGTATCTTAGGTCATCGCATTGCTGAAGGCTAGTTTTCGTTATGAAACGTCATAGGGGTATATATATAGAAATGTAGAAACACTGACGTAGTTCCGGAGGCACTGTATGCATCTGAAACAACACAAATAGGTGGGCAAACTAAAATCAAAGAAATAGAGAAACAAGAAAGGAAAATTCTCAGGAAAATTTTTGGCCCGATACAAGAGCAAGGAATCTGGAAGAACAGACCAACATCAGAATTATATAAATACACAGACAAGATTACGGATACAATAAGGAAGAGAAGAATGCAGTTCTACGGACATGGATAAAAGAAGTTGAAGAGTACCTCAGACAAGCACACATAACAGTAAACGATGCAGAAAATAGAACTGAATTCAGTAACATAATCAAAAAACATAAATTTGACACCACAACACAGAAGAGACCAGGATGCAAATGGACAGCGGAGCGAAAGAAACAACACAGCGAACACATGAAGAAAATTTGGGCTCAAAAGAAACATAAACAATCATCATAAAGGAATTCAAGTTCAAACGCTCTCTTAAATGGGAATAATCGAAAATAATAATAATAATAATAATAATAATAATGTAGAAAGCGTCACGGCTGTCAAATTATAGTAATGTGTGGAGACCTAGGATGCGTGCAACTAACGGCCGGCGGAAAGATGAGTGAGCAAAGCTGTCAACGCACAGAGACGAAAGTGGTGCGTCACGGCCACGTTTACTGCCCGGGCGATATGAAGTCTGTATGAAATAGCAGTAACCGCAGACACGCGGCAGAGGCAAACACGGAAATGGTAGCAAAGCTGTCGTGTTTGAGAATCATTTTCAACCGAGGTCCGATGTTTCCAGAAATTAGGAAGACTTTCGGTAGCTGCTAGAGAAACTCACGCAGAAGTCCGTGGAAAATCAGTATCGAAGCAATTAGCGCCCAGGACCAAAACAGTCGCTGTCGGAGATAGTACAATGAGGGAATGATTACCAGGAAGCACCTACTACATGAGCCGAGTCGTGGGGAATTGTCGCTATAGAGTGACACTTTGATGCTGACGCAGTAAAAATTGCGAGAAATCTGCATACGTTCGATGGACGACAACTGACGTTCTCGAGAAGTATACAACAACAGTAATTAGCTTGACTTTTCTGACTGTTTGATAAGAACAAGATCTGTAAAGTGTGTCACTAGTAGTAGCAAGGAGTAACAGTTACTATTATAGCAACACGCAATAATAACTACGAGGGAGGCACTAAATTTTTCTCCTTCCGTTTGGTTTCGACATCTGTCCGCACGCCGCTGCACTACGTACTCTAATCCCTAGTCACTGCAACTTTAAGAGTGATAACTCTTTCAGTTGAGTTAAGGCAGCCTGTGAGATCGAACGTGTTTCATAATCGGCTCAAAACAAGGTCATGGCTGATTCTTCTGAACCCTATGACGATCTGAAGAGGGTGCATGTGAACTCTGCAATATGTCGGTGAGCATGTTCCCGTTGGAATCGTGCTTTCAGAATGGTTGGGGAAACGCTGCATTTCAGGGAGAAGCAGGTGCACCTGTTACTACATAACAGAAACAACAGTCAACACGGCAGGTGTCATTATTTGTGGTGATTCACGTCTAACAGCGAGACAGCTTGTAGACATCCTTGGGGTATTAGCTGGTGGCACTCACACAGTTTTAAGACATTTGCAAACATCTAGTGTGTGTGCGCGCGATGGATACGGAGATTGCAAATGCAGGCTCGCGTCGATGTGTGACGCTGTTGGAAACAATGTGCAGAAGAGGAGGGTGATGCCTGGTGCCAAAACATCATCACATCTGATGAAACAGTGGTGTACTGTTATCACCTACAGACGAAGCGAACCATCAGAGAATGGGTGTAACATAGTGAATCCCCGACACAAAGGTATGACCGCAAAAGGCATCCAATAAGGCCCTAGTTATCACTTTTATGATTACCAGGGGATGGCGCACACTTATACAGATCCAAGGCACACTATACTCGCTGCAGATTACTATACGAACGTTCTTAAGCATCTGGCGAAGCTTCACAGCAGCAAAAAACGAAGGAACCTGATTGGACACTGGAAGCCTCATAATGACAATGCCAAGCCACATGCTGATAATGGTGTTATCGAGTTCCAGACACAAAAACGCATCTCTTAGGCACCCAGTTTGCCTTATAGTCCCGACCTGGCTCTGCGTGACTTTTTTCTTAACTCAATGGCTAAAAAGAAACTTAAGGGACGTGAGTTCGACAGCAAAATGAAGGCATTAAAAGCTTTATAGGCGATTCTGAAGAGGATTTCAAGCAACAACTTCCTGCAAGATTTCCACGAATGACAAAGGAGGTGGGACAAGTGCATTGCATTGGCACGAAGGGGGGAGGGGATATTTTTGAGGGGGACAAAAGCCTATATGAGTGGCTTTTTACACTGAATTATATGAGCGTTAGTGCCAGTCACACCCCTCGTATTTTCTATATTCCTGAATGTACACAGGAACAAGTGCTGTCTCGCACTTGTCTCCTGTTGTGATTAAAGACCGGCCGGGGTGGCTGAGTGGTTCTAGGCGCTACAGTCTGGAACCACTACGGTCGCAGGTTCGAATCCTGCCTCAGGCATGGATGTGTGTGATGTCCTTAGGTTAGTTAGGTTTAAGTAGTTCTAAGTTCTAGGGGACTGATGACCTCAGAAGATAAGTCCCATAGTGCTCAGAGTCATTTGAACCATTTGTGATTAAAATATTTGATTACTTATTGTCAGAACGAGTTGCAGGCAGAGGTAGAACTCAAGAACAGAGAGCTTTAGCAAAACTCTAACATATGGAGTGGCAATATGTATTCGTTAATGTGCGAAGTGCGAATATATAGCGGCACTCTAAGACATCTCTTCGAATTACGTTGACTACTGGGAAAATGGTTCAAATGGCTCTGAACACTATGGGACTTACCTTCTGAGGTCATCAGTCCCCTAGAACTTAGAACTACTTAAACCTAACTAACCTAAGGACATCACACACATCCATGCCCGATGAAGGATTCGAACCTGCGACCGTAGCAGTCGCGCGGTTCCGGACTGAAGCGCCTGGAACCGCTCGGCCACGGCCAACTGGGAAATAAATTGTTCCTAAAATGAATCCATAAGTACTTGTGCCCTTATTCACTTGCTACAAACCAACCCCTCTCCGGTCCAAAGTCACCTATTCTATGCTAACAGACTTTTTCATTCTCATTCCTAAATTAAAAATATTAACCTCAGCCCCCATTGTTGTCAACATACTAATTGCGTCACGCAGACCACACCTTCGTCCAAAGCTGGTAACAGGACCTTTGCCAGGACGCGACATAGAGATACAGAATACAATGAATAGCTGGATGGACGGATGGAGAAATGATGAACCACTGGACACTTCGTAAAACATTGAAGGAGGTACGTCAGTAGCAAAAGCGTGTCCTGAACCACTTTTGGTGTCTGCCTTCTAGCTACTCAGCACTCTGCCTGATCCGTCCGTCGAATGTCACCTCGTATTCTGAGTCCCTTTGTTGGGAGAAAGCTAATCAGAGGGGAGAGAGCTGACGCAGCGAGCGCGACAGCCGTGGGAGGGTGTTACGAGCCGCAGCTTACGAATCTATTGGCTGAGTGACAGCCCGTCAGGGTCCTTTGACAGTCTAATACGACTTCTTTCTGCCCGTTTCTTTTTTTATTATTATTTTCTCGAGTGCCGATTCGAATGTAGTGCGTCTGTGCGCGTGTGAGCGAGACAGAGAGGAGAGCTCGGCGCGGCATTAAAGAAAGGAATAAAGAGCGAGAGGCCCCGCGTGTCCAGAAAGCCTGCCCGGCCGGGGGTGGGCCCTAGATGCGGACCGTCCATTCATCCCCCGGCGGCCGATCTTAATTAATTTGGCGAAGCGCGCAGATGAAAAGCGCCGCGTGCGTGTGCGTTCGCCCCGGCGCGTATCCGGCCGCCATCGCCACCACCGGCGCAGTTCCCGTGGGATGGGGAGGAGGGGCAGATTGCCTCGCCATTTTACATGATAATGCTCCCCCGGGGCGCGGGCAGGGGGACGTGCCAATCAGCCGGGCCAGAGCCCTGCTCCCAGGGCGGAAGAGCGGGCGAGCGAGGCCGGTGAAGGGGTTAACCGTCAGTCGCGACAGGCCCTCCACGGGCGCGGATCCTGCCCCCTCCCGTGCACAAAAGGGGGAGCGGCCCAGTGACACACCCGCCTGCTTGTTGCAGGGGCGCGAGGCCTGCAGCGCGGCGTCGCTTTCATGGCGGCTGCAGATAGCCGCTAAAGAGAGAGATGGCCAGTGTGGTCTTCATCGCGCCCTTCAAAACAAAACCAACTTCTAAGTTTCGTATCTGTCTGTTGTTATCACTCCTAAGACATTCTGATGCACTTTTGCATACCAGCCTCACATTGTGCGATCTCTTCATACACTAAGGTGACTCATGGCATAGCGATATGCACATATACAGATGGCGGTAGTATTGGGTACACAAAGTACAAAACGGCGGTGTATTGGCGGAGCTGTTATCTGTACTCAGCTGATCCATGTGAAAAGGTTTTCCACGTGGCTTTCTTTGGCCGCACGACGTGAACTAACAGACTCACAGCGCGGAATGGTAGCTATAGCTAGACGCATGGACATTCGGTTTCGGAATTCGTTCGGAAATTCGATGTTCCGAGGCCCACAGTGTCAAGAGCGTGATGACATACCAGATTTCAGGCATTACCCCTCACCACAGACAACGCAGTGGCCGACTGATTTCACTTAACGACCGAGAGCAGCGGCGTTTGAGTGCAGTTGTCAGTGCTAACAGACAAGCACCTTTGGGTGGAATAACTGTAAAAATCAATGTGGGACGTCCGTCGAACGTATCCGTTAGAACAATGTGGTGAAATCCTTAATGGGCTATGGTAGCAGACGACCGACGCGAGTGACTTTGCTAAAAGCACGAAATCGCGTGCAGCGCCTCACCTGGGCTCGAAACCATATCGGTTGGACCCTAGAATACTGGGAAACTGTGACCTGGTCGGACGATTCCCGATTTCAGTTGGTAAGAGCTGCTGGTAGGGTTCGAGTGTAGCGCAGACCCCAAGAAGCCATGGGTCCAGGTTGTCAACAAGGCACTGTGCAAGCTGGTAGTGGCTGTGTTTACATGGAATTGACTCGGTCCTCTGGTCCAACTGAACGGATCATTGACAGGAAATGGTTATGTTCGGCTACTTGGAGACCATTTCCAGCCATTCAAGGCCCTCGTGTTCCCAAACAACGATGGGTTTCTATGGATGACAATGCGCCATGTCACTGGGCCACAATTGTTCGTGATTGGTTTGAAGAACTCTCTGGATAATTCGTACGCCCGACATGAATCCCGTCGAGCATTTATAGAACACAATCGAGAGGCCAGTTCGTGCACAAAATTCCACACTGGCAGTTATAGAGGTGACATGACTCAGTACTCCTGCAGGGGACTTCCAACGACTTGTTGAGTCCATGTCACGTCGAATTGCTGCACTACACCTTGCAAAAGGAGGGTCGACGCGATGACTTTCGGCACCCCAGTGCTTAAGCTGCAACAAACTGCGGGAAAGCAGTCGGATGAGATCTGCGACAACAGTCGATATTTCGAGAGGTGCACGCCCTGTCACTTTCAAGGCTGTGTGACGAGAGAGAAGGTATGACAGGCCACAGCTGCAAGAGACCCGCCTTCGCAAAGCAAGATCATCCATTACAGACACTAAAAGTGCCCTAATATTAGACAGTGGGGAAACGTGGGGCCTAAAAATTGTAGAGAGAGACCAAGAAATAAATACAGTAAGGAGATTCAAAGGATGTAGGTTGCAGTGCTCACGCTGGAGTAGCATGGAGAGCTGCATCAAACAAGTCTTTGGACTGAAGACAACAACAACACGTATTTAGTTAAATTTTCTGCAACAACGGAAAAAAGAACTAAATTCATTCTCTCTCTCTCTCTCTCTCTCTCTCTCTCTCTCTCTCTCTCTCTCTCTGTGTGTGTGTGTGTGTGTGTGTGTGTGTGTGTGTGTGTGTGTGTGTGTGTCGCGAGCGACCGTGCGTGCTTCGTCTGATGTATACCCACACTAGCGCCACAGGGAGCGGTGTACACGACCGTTCGTGGGAAGATGAGCAACGTACCCACGAGGATCAGCGGCGGCGTGGTGCCGCTGGTGTGTAACAAAATGGAGCAGAGCGGAGCGGCTGACCGCGGCTACAAAACTGGCGCGGTTAGCGCGCCTTTGTTCCACGCGAGGCCACTTTACCTCGGCAGCGGCTGCGGGGCGAGGATTAGCGACGCCGGCGTGTTTGCCGTGACGCGCCACGTAAATGTAAACCAGGCCAGCCGCGCCACACAGCGCCGCAGTTTGTTCAAACAAGCCGCGTCAGGTGCCTCCTCTGTACGGAACGCTAACGCTGCGCTCCGGCCGCCGCACGTAACGCAGCTGGCGACGTGCGCGTCAGTCGGCCCGGCTCCGAAACACACACACACACACACACACACAGTTCCCACCCCACGGCAACAAGGCGCGGTCGCCTCTAGCAGGCTGCTCGCAATTGAAATGTAAATTTCCGCTTTTCTGTCCGATTACACAGCGAGCAGCCGCGGTTAACACTCCTCGTGGTCCAGCAAAGGTCTCACCACATCCGAAACTGCCTCTTACCGAACAGGTGCTGTAAGAGATACTCATTTGCACCGACTCTTCTTTACTTACATACTTAATTCGCAACTTAGCTGAGGTGTTTATCGACTTCAGCAAGTAGCGACCTGTAATAATACATTAGGGAAGATAAATTTCTTTGCTATGATCGCTAATAACAACCTTTATTCTCGATAACCGGTTTCGTTTATCAATGTTGCCATATTCAGATCTAGAGAGACAGGGTATTGCATATTGAATATCTGGCAGTATGCGTAGGGAACGATTTGAAGTGGAATGATCATATAAAATTAAGTGTTGCTAAGGCGGGTGCCAGGTTAAGATTCATTGGCAGAGTCCTTAGAAAATGTAGTCCATCAACAAAGGAGGTGTCTTACAATACTGTACTTGAGTATTGCTCATCAGTGTGGGATCCGTCGGGTTGACAGAGGAGATTGAGAAGATCCAAAGGAGAGCGGCGCGTTTCGTCACAGCGTTATTTGGTAAGCGTGATAGCGTTACGGAGATGTTAAGCAAATTCAAGCGACAGACTCTGCAAGAGAGCCGCTCTGCATCGCGGTGTATCTTGCTGTCCAGGTTTCGAGAGGGTGCGTTTCTGGATGAGGTATCGAATATATTGGTTCCCCCTACTTATACCTCACGAGGAGATCACGAATGTAAAATTAGAGAGATTCGAGCGCGCACGTAGGTTTTCCGGCAGTCGTTCTTCACGCGAACCATACGCGACTGGAACAGGAAAGGGAGGTAATGACAGTGGCACGTAAAGTGCCCTCCGCCACACACCGTTGGGTGGCTTGCGGAGTATAAATGTAGATGTAGATGTCGTAAAATAGCAGTAAAAGTATTCTTTCTCATGAAATGGCAGGTACGTAACAGACTACAAGAATCATGCAGCAGCATGTCAGAATTAAAATAGCTACACATCTCAAAAAAAGTTTTGCATCACCTCGGTTCCGAGAGTTCCGGAACCTGTACAGAAAATTTGAATAGATATCAACATAAACACCATTTCCGCCCTTTTTATTGCCCATGAAAACAACACATTGCATGTCGTACCACAATACAGCGAGACCTTCAGAAGTGGTGGTCCAGTTTGCTGTACACACCGGTACCTCTAATACACAGTAGCACGTCGTCTTGCATTGATGCATACCTGTATTCGTCGTGGCATACTATCCACAAGTTCATCAAGCCATTGTTGGTCCAGATTGTTCCACTGCTCAACGGCGATTCGGCGTAGATCCCTCAGAGTGGTTGGAGGGTCACGTCGTCCATAAACAGCCCTTTTCAGTCTATCCCAGGCATGTTCGATAGGATTCATGTCTGGAGAACATGCTGGACAGTCTAGTCTAGCGATGTCGTTATTCTGAAAGAAGTCATTCACAAGATGTGCACGATGGGGCCGCCAATTGTCGTCTATGTAGAAGAGTGCCTCACCAATATGCTGCCAATATGGTTGCACTATCGGTCGGAGGATGGCATTCACGTATCGTACAGCCGTTACGGCGCCTTTCACGACCACCAGCGGCTAACGTCGGCCCCACTTAATGCCACCCCAAAACAGCAGGGAAGCTCCACCTTGCTGCATACGCTGGACAGTGTGTCTAAGGCGTTCAGCCTGACCGGGTTGCCTCCAAACACGTCTTCGATGATTGTCTGGTTGAAGGCATATGCGACACTCACCGGTGAAGAGAACGTGATGTCAATCCTGAGCGGTCCATTCGGAGTGTTGTTGGCCCCATCGATACCACGCTGCATGGTGTCATGGGTGCAAAAATGGACTTCGCCATGGACGTCGGGAGTGAAGTTGCGCACCATGCAACCTATTGCACACAATATCAGTCGTGAGCCGTGTACCTCCGTCCTGGTGGAATGACTGGAACAGATCGGCTGTCGGACACTACCCCCGTCTAATAGGCGCTGCTCATGCATGGTTGTTTACGTCTTTGGTCCGGTTTAGTGATATCTCTGAACAAACTGTCAAAAGCCGGCCGAAGTGGCCGTGCGGTTAAAGGCGCTGCAGTCTGGAACCGCAAGACCGCTACGGTCGCAGGTTCGAATCCTGCCTCGGGCATGGATGTTTGTGATGTCCTTAGGTTAGTTAGGTTTAACTAGTTCTAAGTTCTAGGGGACTAATGACCTCAGCAGTTGAGTCCCATAGTGCTCAGAGCCATTTGAACCAAACTGTCAAAGGGACTGTCTCTGTGATACAATATCTACAGTCAACGTCTGTCTTCAGGAGTTCTGGGAAACGGGGTGATGCAAAACTTATCACCACATACATGTCTTACGTCACTCACAACGTAGTACATAATTGCAGCCAGGGCACCGCTAGACAGTAGAAACCTACAATGACAATTTTGGTGCAAACCATAGTTTTCTCTTATACAAAGTGCTTGACATGGAATCGAATCCCAGAATCTCATGAGAGATAATCACGTGACCTACCGAGCTTTGGTATTAATCCAGTTAATTGGAAAATATTAAGTTACAAATAGATGGACCTATAAACTTTCTGTTCCGTAGACGCATTCTGAAAAGAGATCCTGAACGACGCAGAACATACCATAAAAATACATAGCAGCTACTTGCAAAAAAGAAAGATTTATGGTAATGTTCCTTCCACAGATCCTAAGTGAAATTCTGATCAAGGATGCTTATAAAACATCTGAAAGCTATTTTCATTTAAAAATTAGTGATAGTGAGTGTGGATTTTTAAAGAGACTAAAAATCTAAGGTTATCACCTCCCCTGTCCACCGCCCCCTCCATGACGGAATGTGTGTATCCCATCTGTGTGCGTCTAGAGTAAATCTCGTGTGCAAGTGTGAGAATGTTTTCTAAATGTTCTCGTAGCGTATATCGGTGGCGGAACGTGCGCAACAACCTGGTATTTACTCAGTGGGATTTAAGGTTTAATATAAGATGCGTCATAAACATGTAAATGTACTATACAAAGTAGAACATAAGGTATTTCGTAGGATGTAGTGGCTGCGCATCATCAATCAGAAAGTAGTTTACAACACGTATTTCCACATATTACATAACTGCGTGGGAGATGTGGCAAAGTAAGATTTCACATATTTAATATTATTCGTACGTTATTTGATGTTATATATATCCAAAGATATACCGTTTAGACTCCTCTAGTTATATTTTATTAGTAGTTAAATCTTTTTAACTGCTGGCAAGTTGAAACTTCCTGGCAGATTAAAACTGTGTGCCCGACCGAGACTCGAACTCGGGACCTTTGCCTTTCGCGGGCAGGTGCTCTACCATCTGAGCTACCGAAGCATGACTGACGCCCGGTACTCACAGCTTTACTTCTGCCAGTATCTCGTCTCCTACCTTCCAAAGTTTACAGAAGCTCTTCTGCGAACCTTGCAGAACTAGCACTCCTGAAAGAAAGGATACCGCGCAGACATGGCTTAGCCACAGCCTGGGGGATGTTTCCAGAATGAGATTTTCACTCTGCAGCGGAGTGTGCACTGATATGAACTTCCTGGCAGATTAAAACTGTGTGCTGGCAAGTTACTGAATAATTGACACTTGTCTTGAAGAAAGTGACTTTATATCTTTATGTATAAGGTGACAATTATTGAACTATGTGAAAAAAACGTAAATTAGCAACAAATTCCGGGGTGCACACACTTTATTAAACATGTAAACGTTACTACAGATATTCAGATTTAGGTTATACATGTTCGATATGCCTACCATCATTGTCGATAATATGTCTGTTTTCAGATCAGCATTTGTTTTCTAGTTATTGCTGTACACCTTGTGTTTAAAATAGCTCCAGAAAAAGGTCGCATGGGTTCAGATCCGGAGAATATGGCGGGCAATCTAGGATTGTGCCAGTGGTCTCAGGGTACTCCGGAGCCAGAATGCTCTCCCAAAATTGCTCCTCCAGGACATCAAACACGCTACTGCTTCGATGGGGTCGTGCTACATCTTGGGTGAACCACATCTTGTCGAAATCAGGGTCACTTTGGATAATGGGGATGAAATCATCTTTCAAATGCTTCCCGTACCATTCGATAGTCACTGTGCCGTCAAGAAATATCGCACCGATTATTCCGTGATTGGACATTGCACACCACATAGTCATCTTTTTGACGAACCCATCCAAATGAAAGTGGGCTTCGTCACTAAACCTGCACATACTAATTCCCATCATGCCTCGCGCCAACCGTGCAGTTTGAACGTCCTAACGCAAACATTTCAGAAATTATGACGATTCTATTTCATATAGTTCAATAATTGTCACCCTGTAAATTATTCTTCCTTCTGTCATTGATCCTAGGAACTGATTTGTTGGATTGCAAAAAATATACACTGACGTAAAAAAAGCGCAGTACCCAAAAATAATTGATGTAGTGTAATGAAATTTCGGGGATACATTTGTCTATGTAACATATTTAAGTGCAGAATCACAGCTTAATGTAAGCGCTAGATAAGCCATTACAAATGTGAAATGGGTTCCGTATGTGCTCGATTAGAGACAGATCTCGTTACTGAGCAAGCCAAGGCACTCTGTAGAGCGTGTTGGAGTACAACAGTGGTATGTGAGGGAGCATTGTCCAGTTGGAAAACACCCTCTGGAATGCTGTTCATAAATGGCAGCACAACAGATTGAATAACCAGACTGACGTACAATTTTGCACTCAGTGTGCGTGGGATAACCATTTGACGAGATAGCCAAAAAACGTTTAGTTGGCAGTAGCCAGTATTGAAAGGAGAGAGGTGAGGTTACAAATGACTACCCATAAAAGAGATCGACTGTTGTAATCCGTGGGCAGGCGATGTAAGTGGATAGGGTAGGCATAAAACTGGTCAGGCAGAAAAATAGGTGATGCCTTACCAGTGGACCCTAGACGACAGCGTTTCGAAGCTCTGTTAATCTTCGCGTTTGTTCATCAGCACTTGCGCCGGAAGATCCGTGTTGTCTGGGGCGACAGCGAAGTGCTGAGTGGGTGTCGCTGCTTGAAGAGGTCACGTTGTCGTCGCGCCGACTGGAGAAGACGAGGCAGAGAGACCGCCAGCCCCTCGACGCGTCAGCGCGCACTTACTGGGGCTCTCCAGCGACGCACTGCTCTGCCCTAATTGGCCGTTAATTAATGGACCCATTTCGTCGCGCCAGGCACTCGTCTGGAGCGCTCCAGCCTCTGATAACTTCTCTTTGTCGTCATCCTCGTAAATTGTTAATGGAGCTGAAAACTCGCTGCCAATCACTCGCGTTCACTTATTTCTTTATTTTTCTCTTTAACTGCCTTCCGAGACTTGTTACCAAGTCTGGGTCTCGCTTCTAAATGGTACGTCGGGATATTCTGTAACCTGCTAGCAATCGTGGTCGAACCTAGATTGGTAGCAAGTTATGAAATATTTCCGCGTACCTCCAGGATACGAAGTGAATGTGAGTGGCGAGCAGAACCCGACTAAACGAGAGGTACATTAATAGGACGCATCGTGATGCACCAGGATGTGGCTTTAGTTTCGTGTTTATTTTTGCCTATGGTTTCATGGCCCTTACAGACATTGATGATTCAACCCGCCAGGATAGCCGAGAGCGCTAACGCGCTGCTTCCTGGACTCGGGTAGGCGCGCCGGCCCCGGTTCGAATCCGCCCGGCGGATTAACGACGAGGGCCGGTGTGCCGGCCAGCCTGGATGTGGTTTTTAGGCGGTTTTCCACATCCCCCTAGGTGAATACCGGGCTGGTCCCCACGTCCCGCCTCAGTTACACGGCTCGCGGACATCTGAACACTTTCGCACTATTCCATGGATTACACTAGTCGCAGACAGTCGGGGTACACTAATTCCTTCGGGGGGGGGGGGGTTCGGCTTGGCGACACGAATGGCATCCAGCCACCCCTTAAACTAACATTGCCACATCCGATTAACCATGCCGACCCTGCGTATCCGCGGGAAAAACGGCACCAGCAAAAGAAAAGAAAGAAGACAGACACTCATGATTTACACTTATTAATAACTATCATGCAATGATTAGACACACGAATAATAATATTACTGCACTTACATTGGAACCCTACTTATCTGGTCCTCATTTATCCGAATGTCAGATTCGTCCGGATTTAGCAGTACAGTATTCGATACACTGGAAGTAATAATGACAATAATCAAAGACGACACGAATGGCATCCAGCCACCCCTTAAACTAACATTGCCACATCCGATTAACCATGCCGACCCTGCGTATCCGCGGGAAAAACGGCACCAGCAAAAGAAAAGAAAGAAGACAGACACTCATGATTTACACTTATTAATAACTATCATGCAATGATTAGACACACGAATAATACTATTACTGCACTTACATTGGAACCCTACTTATCTGGTCCTGTTTTATCCGAATGTCCGATTCGTCCGGATTTAGCAGTACAGTATTCGATACACTGGAAGTAATAATGACAATAATCAAAGACGACACGAATGGCATCCAGCCACCCCTTAAACTAACATTGCCACATCCGATTAACCATGCCGACCCTGCGTATCCGCGGGAAAAACGGCACCAGCAAAAGAAAAGAAAGAAGACAGACACTCATGATTTACACTTATTAATAACTATCATGCAATGATTAGACACACGAATAATAATATTACTGCACTTACATTGGAACCCTACTTATCTGGTCCTCATTTATCCGAATGTCCGATTCGTCCGGATTTAGCAGTACAGTATTCGATACACTGGAAGTAATAATGACAATAATCAAAGACGACAATCACTAAATTAAGGCCGGCCGGGGTGGCCGAGCGGTTCTAGGCGCTTCAGTCTGGAACCCCGCGACCGCTACGGTCGCAGGTTCGAATCCTTCCTCGGGCATGGGTGTGTGTGATGTCCTTGGGTTAGGTAGGTTTAAGTAGTTCTAAGTTCTAGGGGACTGTTGGCGTCAGCTGTTAAGTCCCATAGTGCTCAGAGCCATTTGAACCATTTGAACTAAATTAAGTATCAGTCAACCATCATGTAAGGATGCTGGTAAGATGTCAGTAAACAAGTTAACATTGAACTGTACGTTACTTTATTGTGCCCGCCCTTGGTTGCGATTGTAAAATGATGTCAAAGACAGAGATGCTCGGAGAGCCCAGTGCCCATGGTCGAAGAAGAATTACTGAAAACCATAAAATGTCGTTTGCACCTTCCCTAGTTGCATAACTGGGGTAGGTTAGGAACAGGCTAATCGCCGAACTGGTTCCAATAAAACGCCTTGCAGCAGGTCATTCACTCGAAATTATTATACTACTGAAAATCATTGATACTGGTACTTCAGCTGTGTCACTTTGGAAGAATAGTCTATGACCAGCTATTTTTGAGTCCGCTGATGTAGTTTGCTCACGGAATAAATACACTGGTGGTAATGTCGACCTGTCGGAGTTCGTTTAAGCATTTGCAAGAACGGGCGTTAATGATGCAAACGACCGGTTGCAAAATGATGACGTTGGCTACAGTATGATTTCTTATGAAATTATCGTAGTTCGTTTGTATGCGGCAATGACAACAGAGATGATGGATTATCGGAAGAATTTTTCATTCAATCTATAGACATTACGACACGTACAGAGCCAACAACGCAGCTGAACTAAATTAATGTTCATTTGGAACTCCAGGGGGGAAAAATTTCGACCGATTTGATACTGGGGTAACACTTACCTGATTGTGCTGCACATAAACCACGTCAGATCTGGTACGACAGAAGTTTACGTATTATTTCAATGTACGAAAAGTCACTGTGTTTTCGTTTCTGTATGTGCTCAAAATTTAAGTGAAAAATGTACACTTCTGTGTTTACATGCAAATACACTATGTGATCAAAAGTATCCGGACACCCTCAAAAACATACGTTTCTCATATTAGGTGCATTGCGCTTCCACCTACTGCCAGGTACTCCATATCAGCGACCTCAGTAGTCATCAGACGTTGTGAGAGAGCAGAATGGGGCGCTCCGCAGAACTCATGCACACAGAACGTGCTCAGGTTCTTGGGCGTCACTTGTGTCACACGTCTGTCCGCGAGATATCCACACTCCTAAACATCCCTTGGTCCACTGTTTCTGATGTGATAGTGAAGTGGAAATATGAAGGAACACGTACAGCACAAAAGTGTACAGGCCGTCGTCGTCTCTTGACGGACATAGATCGCCGACAGTTGAAGAGGGTCTTAATGTGTAAAGGCGGACGTCTGTCCAGACCATCACACAGGAATTCCAAACTGCATCAGGATCCACTGCAAATACTATGACAGTTTGGCAGGAGGTGAGGAAACTTGGATTTCATGGTCGAGCGGCTGCTCATAAGCCACACATCACGCCGGTAAATGCCAAACGACGCCTCGCTCGGTGTAAGGAGCGTAAACTTTGGACGATTGAACAGTGGAAAAACGTTGTGTGGAGCGAGGAATCACGGTACACAACGTGGCGATCCGATGACAGGGTGTGGTTATGGCGTATTCCCGGTGAACATCATCTGCCTGCGTGTGTTGTGCCAACAGATAAATTCGGAGGCGTTGGTGTTATGGTGTGGTCGTGTTTTTCTTGGAGGGGGCTTGCACCCCTTGTTGTTTTGCGTGGCACTATCACAGCACAGGCATACATTGCTGTTTTAAGCACCTTCTTGCTTCCCACTGTTGAAGAGCAATTCGGGGATGGCGATTGCATCTTTCAACACGATCGAGCACCTGTTCATAATGCACGGCCTGTGGCGGAGTGGGTACACGACAGTAATATTCCTGTAATGGACTGACCTGCTCAGAGGCCCGACGTGAATGCTGTAGAACACCTTTGAGATGTTTTGGAACGCCGACTTCGTGCCAGGCCTCACCGACCGACATCGATACCTCTCCTCAGTACAGCACTCCGTGAAGAATGGGTTGACATTCTGCAAAAACCTACCAGCTCCTCATTGAACGTATGGCTGCAAGAGTGGAAGCTGTCATGAAGGCTAAGAGTGGGCCAGCACCATATTGAGTTTCAGTTTTACCGATGGAGGGCGCCACGAAGTTGTGT
The DNA here is from genome assembly GCF_021461385.2 of Schistocerca piceifrons. Lineage (NCBI taxonomy): Eukaryota > Metazoa > Arthropoda > Insecta > Orthoptera > Acrididae > Schistocerca > Schistocerca piceifrons. The sequence goes on from NC_060145.1 coordinate 183,118,652, forward strand.
GTCATTTTCAGCCAGGTGTCTGGATACGTGCGCATGGCATGTAACCGATGTCATTCTAATCTTTTCTGGATTACGCGGATTTTCGATAATCCCGATGACCTAAGGTTCCACCTAGACCGGTTAAACAAGGTTCCACTACACGATAGGAAAAAAATTAGCTTAGACAGTATGATTTCATAAATGTAGAGGAAATTTATATCACCGGCGGACTACAGTGTGTGTGGCCACTTCATCTTGTACTGATTTGGGTCAAGTTGGAGTCACTCGTTCATGTGATGCGTTTTTTCGTGTCTCTTGTTCTCCATCCTGATGTCGACATCTCGTCGCTGCCTCATTCACATGTGGTCTTTTATTGCATGTCGTACTGGCTCATTCTCGCTCCGCATCTTGACTCATTTATAGAATGTAAATGTGCCATTTCCTGAGTATGGTAACACCTAAACCCTTGAAGAGTGTGTACTGAACTCCGAGTATGAACTCTGATGTCTGTTGTCCTAAGCAGAGTGATAACGCGGTAGAAGCCTTAGTTCTTTATATCACAAACTGTCGTGAACTTTTTTTCCGAGACATGGTACTGTGATGTAGTTCACATCTTTTTCGTCTCTACACATAAAAAGACGGGGGCTTAATCAATACAAGTCGAGTAGGTGATATTGAAACCGACCATGATAGAATTTCATACGTACTATTGTTGTATAAAATTCTCTTGCCACCGTCTGACTGAAACGCCAGTGAGTTGTCGGAGTCACAGGGTGTATATCTATATGTTTCCTTTTGGTATTAATTGTTGTTCTCCGTTTCGCCCACCTGATTTAGGAGGGAAATCAGTATGCGGTACCTTTGAGTGATATGATATGCCCAGCGTAATTCCTTGTTTAGCCATTTGGTTACTGCGTTTGTTATCGAATGTGCCACTGTGCTCTTTGGTGCAGATTAATGTAACTCCTTTGCACTGATGTTGCAACCAACTCACTTCTTGCATAGTTTCATAGAGAGCAGGAATGTTGAAGAATAGTTTATTTTTTAATGGAGAGAAATGTGGTGGATAAAAATTGTAGGGGAAGACGTAGGTTTTAATACAGTAAGCAGCTTCAAGTGGATATACGATGCAGTAGCTATGCAGAGGTGATGAATCTTACACAAGATGGACTAGCGTCGAAAGGTGTATCAAACCAGTCTTCGAACTAAGGACAACAATGATTACTGTTACTAATTCTTCTTTTTCTTCTTTTTCTACTACACATCCCATCCTTAGTGACTTTTTGTTATATGGGACCTACATCGTGGTCCTAAGCATATTTGTCTGCCTCACGTTACGTCTCATAACGCTGCAGACATAAGAGGTTTGTTAGAGATTGAACCTACTGCCTGAGTCGTTAGCTTCTGATGATGTTTAGAGAATTAAGAAACGAAACTTCAGAAATATGCCTTAGTGTCCTAACGCCCATACAACAATATTACATCGCATTTTTCTGTCGTTGTTTTTAGAGGACTTCTCCAGCAATTGTCATATCTCTCGTTTTCCGTCATTAGCCATCCGTGCACGACAATTCCTCATACATAAATTTGTCCTCAAGACGTGGTAGTACAAGGGTGAGGCTACTATAAGACCCGCCTGTCGGAAACGTGTTATATCCATTGCACTTGGTGAACTGGCACTGCTACTTAGCGACGAAAATTACACCACTAGCGGTGTAGAGGTATGCGCTATTTAAACATTCACAAGCGTTGCACTTGCGATGTTTTCATTTTGACGTTACTGTGTCAGTTGCTGTTCGCCGCTTTCCGGCAGTTTTCGCTTTAACTGTGTTTGCTTGTCTGTTGACGAAGGCTAATTATTTTTGCAGTTTTGCGAGTAGCATTTAATTACTGTTATTAACGTCTAGATGCTGCAGTGTTACGTGTTGCTGATTAAAACTCTGTGCAAAATTACGTTTATAATTTCTTCGGGTAATTAAAAGTTGTTTTGTTGTTACTTCCATCAACGCCAAATCTGTCTTTTTCCCGTAGTTATTTAGTACTTCAGTGAACAGTCCCTCTATTTTATTATACCATTTTCTGCGCCAGGTGATAAACATATCATAGTGCTCTCGCTGCTTCATCTACAAGTGTGTTCTATAAACAACTGACGTTCGGCCGCAGGTACTTCGTTCCATTAATAGCCTCTCCCTGTTCTCTTCCATTCGCATTTGACCGAAGAATATTGACTCTTTTTATGCTTCTATGTGCATCATTACATCTCTGTCTTATTCGTACGATGACCCTGTTGTTGTTGTGCTGACGGTGGCGGTCTTCCGTCAGAGGGCTGGTTCGGTAAGTATACCTCCTCTAGTCTCTTCACATACGCAAAACTATCGCGTGGTACGTTCACTTGAACCAGCTTATTGTATTCATGCTTTGGTCTCCCGCTAAAATTCTTACCCTCTATACTTCCCTCCATCAGTAAATGAACTATTCCCAGATGCCACAGAATGTGTCCTCCTAACCGATCGCTTCCTTTATCCATGTTGCCCCCAAAAAATTCTTTTCACTCTAATTCAGTTCTGTACCTCCTCATTTGTTATCCGACGTACATTTTTCTGTTGCACAACATTTCAAAAGCTTCTGCTACCTTCTTGTCTGACCTGTTTGATTTCACCTACATTGCAATAAACACTTTCAGTTAAGGGTTCCTACCACTTAAATTTATATTACATGTTAAATCTAATACCAGAAACGCTGTTCTTGCCTCTCATCTACTTCTCACAGTGTTTCATTTCCTAATATATTTTCCTTCAACATCTCCTTATTTAATTTGATTACATTCCAGAATATAAGGATACTAAAGAGACGCAGTAATTGGGAATGTAGTGAAACAGTGTTGTAGCATGTTCCCCGCGGTGTACAATCTGTACGTTGAGCGGACAGCAAAGAAACCGAAGAAAATCTGGAAATGTAGTTAAAGCTCATGGATAAGAAATTAGGTTTGCCAGTGACACTGTAATTCAGTCAGTAACAGCCTTGTAAGGTAATGCCTTCAAAACGAGTTTAAAGGCGAGAGTGTCATGCCACTGTGACATCTTTTGATTAACTTAGCTGACGGTGGACGAGCAGTTAAGCACGCGCGTGTTCTTACGATCAGTCTAACACTGTTGTTGACGATGTCTGACACGAGACAGGAGAAACTGACGCTGCAGATTTGATTACTTGACAAATATGTCCAGTTAGCGATGAACGCACACATACACTACTGAATTCCATTCTTGACCTGCTCGTAACATTTTTACACTTCGTTTTCAGCGAGGTTGCCAGGACATTCCTCTATTTTTTTGTTCATCAGGTGGAGTTGAAGAAAAAGTTCGTAGTAAAAGGCTCGTTCATCGCCACTAAGGCACTCACTTATAAAGACACTGTTGCCACAGTGGAAGGTCACAGTTCAAGGTTGAAAAACGGGTGCGCGCTAAGTTGCCGCGAGAATAGTTCCTTAGTGGTGGGTGAGCAAATTCGAGATGGTTGAATAGTTGCGCAGTTTCGAAAATGGGTTCTGTAAACTTAGCCAATAGCCTTTCCGGAAACACTGTCACCTTCCTTTAATTTATTTTACTTTGTGCCCCAGAAATCGTATGCACGGGATAGGAGAGAAATACATTCTTACTGAAAATTGGTTGTAACCTAATCCTTAGTATCCACAAGGGACATTTTCGGCGACCTGATCTTCATACAGCGTGGGCCCGGAACTCCTTTACATTTGCAATCCGTGCATGGATGGAGACCTGTTTCTCACGAGAATGGTTTGGTTGGAAGTCTAGCAATGTAGACACATTATACTTCAAAAGAATCGATGAGAAATGAAATGAGTTTTGCATTTAGTGTTCGGTAGGCAGTTAATTCTCAATCACCTTGTACACACTGTCGTGTTAATTATAGAACGTGGAAGAGAAGTTCGGTTTATGCGTCCACCAATAAGTGTTTTTATGATATGGAGCACTTCTCTGGAAAGAGCGGAATAGTTTTCATTAGTTGTTCGTCGAAAATCTGTGTCGCCGCGCGGAGTGGCCGAGTGGTTTGAGGCGCCATGTCACGAACTACGCGGCCCCTCCTGCCGGAGGTTCGAGTCCTCCCTCGGGCATGGGTGTGTGTGTTATTCTTAGCGTAAGTTTAAGTAGTGTGTAAGTCTAAGGACCGATGACCTCAGCAGTTTGGTCTCTTAGAAATTCACACACATTTGAACCATATGAAAATCTGTGTCAAGGATCATTTAGGGGCGCCTGGTACTGGAGAGACAAACTACACCGAGAGTTTCATTGACGTTATTCGTAAATTTTAAGGGCGTGTCTACTTTTCTGTGACGGGCTACATCAGATGGGAAAGAAACATGTGAACGTACCACCCGAAGGAACTTACAAATTAACTACGGCACGTACCTTTAAACTTAAAACTAACAATAAAATAGCTGCAGTAGTCTTTACACTGTAACTACGTTTCGTAATAAATACAGGAAGTTGCAAAACATCAGAAAACGGCAGGCCATTTCGTGCCCTCCCAGGCAGGTTAATATGAAAACTGACATAAGGAAGCAAGTCGGTGCGCCCGGTTGGGGATTTTGGTGTTGGTCGTTTTCATCTGGTACTTTTTAGTCTGGTATTAGCACCGGATTCTAGGTTTCCGGTTTTGAGCAGCCGTTCCCTACACACGTCCCCCACAACGTGCCATTCGGTGACTCGGTGGCCTTTGTGAGCTTCTTCCACGCTTGTTGGAAGAGTAATGCGGTAATTAATCCGCCTGTAACGGCCTGGAAATAGACGGGACTTGAAACTGTTAGTGGGGGGGGGGGGGGGGGAATGGAAGGATGAATGGTGGTAGGGCGAGGGAGGAGAGGGGTGGGGAGGGGAGGGGAGTTGGGCAGGGGCATGGAATTAGGGCGGTTATCCAGTTTCTGTTATTGGGTTAACTTGCGCTGGGAACTTCTTTTAAATAGCTACCAGTAATAAACCGTAACGACGGAAACGACACGCAGACGTAGGTATTTTTTGTGTGTTTTGATTTTGATTCTTTGTCATGTTTGTCCCGTCAGTAACCGTTCACCTGAATAATTATATGGTCATTTTTTTTTTAAATTCATGTGTTCTTCCTCACGTTATTATGAATTATTACCGCCATGTGGACAACAGCACTACCCATTTTTTTATTACTACTTGAAGTCAAGTTACAGGAAAACGCCTTTCGAAGCCCCTTTGGTTGGACTGGGATTTTTTTACTTTTTTTATTTGATGACAAATTATATATCATGACTGAAACAGGTAATTTACACATGGAGCAGCCTTCTAAGCCGGTTATAAACATCATAAGCAACAGATTCTTTCGATTGTCAATTTATTCATACAGCCTGCAAAAATCATGTGTGTATAACTTGCACTAAGTTGTAAAGGGTGACCTGCAATTTCTGTTACATATTTCTGCTTTTTATGAACGATCCTCAGTAGATAAAGTTTTTATACAATAACTTATTTGCGGAAAGGAGGATAACCTAATCGATCTATTTTACTTTCACTGTCATCTTGTTGAGTTTAAGTCCGCCTTCCTCTATTGTAGGTGATCACACTGGGTGCCTACGTTGTACGATCACACTGTTCCATGATTACCCCATTTTTCAGGCTGCTTCATAATAGGATTGGCTCTTGTCATTCAGTAGCTTGTGAAAGTGGCAGTTAGCATGCCTGAGTACACGTGGTCAAAAAATGATTCAAATGGCTCTGAGCACTATGGGACTTAACTTCTGGAGTCATCAGTCCTCAAGAACTTAGAACTACTTAAACTTATCTAACCTAAGGACATCACACACATCCATGCCCGAGGCAGGATTCGAACCTGCGACCGCAGCGGTCACGCGGTCCCAGACTGTAGCGCCTAGAACCGCTCGGCCACTCCGGCGGGCCACGTGGTCAGATTTGACTCCTGTAGACCGTTTCTTTTGAGATCATTGAAGGAGTCTGCGTTTGCGAGGCCCCTCTACTTTCTGAGGAAGGCTTTGTTTTCTTAATGTTACATGTGTGGTAGAAATGATTCGCTATTCTCTAGCTGTTCTTGGCAGAGTGTATCACGTCTTACTTTCTATATGCCTGTTGTCATGCTGGTCCTTATAACGAGTAATTTTTGTACTTAAGCACCTAGGAAATACTAACAAGGGAATTAAATATGAGAGTCGATTTTGTTACGTATTCTCCTTCGTAAATTTCATCGACAAAATTCCCATTACCCTCTAGAAGCGTGAACTAGGAAATGCGGAACACACTATATATTTGACAGTGATTAGCAATCCTGCCAGGCGCAAGTAATTACGAAGGAACATTAGTTTGTGTAACATTAAATGTTATAAACGGGACCGACGGAACTCTTGATTCTATGAAGACAGTCCATCGTGTTCAATTCACGGTTCAGATACTACCACTTACCTTTCGTGTAAGACCCCCAATTCCTACCAGCCAGTGACGCTTCCATGAACATGTCTCTGGCTGAAACCTTCCTCCATCCTTCTGCATTCGTTGTGCGCTTTCCTTAACCGTAAGATTGGTTTTAATGCCACAGTGATTAATTAGGCATGGCCCTGTTGGAGGTGACATGGCCCTTGCTTTAGTCCGATCTTTGAACTGACGTGCATAGCTAGTTACAGGGGCCTGCAGTTGAACGCGGTCTCCGAGCCTGGTCTTTTTCACGCACGCGAATAATTACTATAAGTGACAGAAAAAACTCCCAGAGGCAATTGAAGGTTGAAAGGCGGACTTGTGCAACAGTAGTCGCCGAAAATTACTCACTAAGCCAGTGAGGTACTCGTTTTTGGTCCTTCGTTAATGATATCCAGGTGAATTTGATATTGTAATATTCAAATCATGCTCACAGAAATAGTTCGTATTATATAAACTATCTACAGCTGCTGGCGGTGTTTATTGCAAATAAATATATTGCCTGAAATGGTGAATAAATATTTATTGTTAGCTCGTACTTCGGTTAAATCTTTCTGCGTCCATAAAGTGCCGTTGCGAAGCAACCAGGTGAATACAGTAACGAATTGATTGAAAACTTAATTGTGTCAGCGGCATTATTCGCATAAGAGTGTTAGAAGCGAGAATGCGTCTTCCTAGAATACTTCCGTCCAGTGTCAGTCGTAGCAGTCAAACGTGGGATCCCAGTCACTATTCAAATGTGTGTGAAATGTTATGGGACTTAACTGCTAAGGTCATCAGTCCCTAAGCTTACACACTACTTAATCTAAATTATCCTTAGGACAAACACACACACACCCATGCCCGAGGGAGGACTCGAACCTCCGCCGGGTCCAGCCGCACAGGCCATGACTGCAGCGCCCTAGACCGCCCCAATCACTGTGAATTTGACATTTTTCTCTTGTACAAGCGTAGTCGAAGACGAAAGTCCCTTGAAGAGCTGGAGAATAATTAACAGAATAATACCACAACAGTCGCATTCTTTGAACCTCTTGAAATCTGTTAGTAAGCCTGATATCGAATTATAAACATGTACGATGACATTGATAGCTGCTTTGTGTCACAAAACGTGCCTCTATGTTTTGGTTTGTTTTGTACAATTATATTAAACTACCACATCTTCCATAGACAACATTTACAGTCCCTCTTGGCCATGTGTCGTCTGTGTCCTACATAAGTATTACAGGGAACATGTTGCATTACCCTTGGTGGCATCCCTCCAGGGCGAAGGTGCAACCCCCTCAGGCAGCCGCTGAAGGAACACCAAAGAATAGGGAGGCGCACAGTACCGGGCGATTCGCAAAACTCGTCGTCGTTCTACGAAGCAAAGCATATGCGACCTTAATAGCAGTCAGACAGCAGTAAATCCAAGTTTGTATTAACAACGCACTGTGCGTCGCGTTTGCATATTTAACCATTACACTCTAACCGAGCTGAGAGCGCTCGTTGTCTACTTTTAGTTACGGAGGCAGTGTTACATAGTTATGACTGTGCCTAGAGGCTCGCAGGGAAATTTCTGAGGTAATAAATATACGATCCGCCCCGATGCAGTTGTACTGTGCAGTTTCTTTGTATTTATTTCTTATTCAAAATCCTATGGGCTATTTCCCTGTACTTAATATTCACTACTAGTTTGCTGAACTTAGATATGCTGAACAACAGCAGCTAATGGTACGGACACAAGAAATTGCGGGGGAAGTACTGATTTACAAGCATCTTTCAATCGCTTCACTTGTGTCTAGAGTATCCGAGAAAAAGAATCTTGCACCGAGGCTGAGGTGTAACATTTATCACAGAACGTCAGTATGCGGTTTCGCGCCGTAGGTGCGTACAGTTAGCTTTTATCCAGTAAGTACGAGACTTAAAAAAATAATCCATCGCCGAATAATGCTCCGTGCGATACTATTCTATACAATTACAAAACTTGGTCTGAGAGTTGTGAATCATCCTATGCGACTCACTGTTCCTCATTATTTCCTCTTTCACAGTACTTGAAATACGGAAATCACCTTTTGTCTTTTCCGTGTTAAAAGTAAAATTTTCGGGAACCGAAAAATATACTAAGGAAGCGAATGGAAAAAACATACACTAGTCAGTTGTGTTGAAAAAATCTCTCTGGGTAACTCATTTCGAGGTCATTGTAGCATTCTTGTTGTTTCATTTATATACTGTGGCTATCTCGACTGTAGCCATGAGTCGTATGGTTGTGTAGATTTGCTGAAAGAAAGCTGTCCCTAAAGATTTTTGTAAAACTGAATTGCGCAGCTAAATGGCGTTCGATTGTGTCGGACATTTCTGCAGGATATTTTTCACGTGAGCGGTGAGTCATATAGAAACGTTCGCTGTGCTATTCATCAAACTTTCATTGCTTAGCCATCATACCGTCCACAATACTTAGACAGTCAAATAGTTGCGTGCTGTAAACAAGGTGCGCCTATTTTATTCCAAGATATCAAAATAAGGTTTTCGGCAAATGATAGTAGTGAGAGGGTAACCTAATTTTGTTTGGGTAACCGAGATATTGATCAAGTATGTTTTTTTTCATATAAGTGAAAGATGTACGTTTCTCATTGCATTCGAAAGCGCTCGAAAAAACGAGTATAGTGCATATCCCTTCACGGGGAGGGAAGGGGGAGAGGATTACAGCGCCTCTCCCCCCGCTGGAATCTGCAGCGCAGAATTTTTATTCTTATATTGAGTGGCGACAACGCCGGAAAGTTGCATGAGAGCCCCACTGGCGATGCTTATGTGGAAGATATCAGATTCCGAGCGCTTTGCCTTTCAGTGTCATCAAATTTCTCGCATACTTTTGTGAAAGGTTGCGATGCCACCCTCAGCGTCACTGTACTCGCCTTTGCATAAACCTTTGCACGCTGTTAAAAAAGTGTGTCGGTCTACACATGAAATTGGAGTTACTGCGTCTTCCGTGTCTGTAATAAACTCTCACTTGGACCAGACGCAATTAGCTAAATTTAAAGCATCTTTAGTGGTCAGTCTTTTGACTCATACATTGTTTCCGTGCGTTCTTCTGATAAAGAAGTTCGATTTTGAGCGCTATGCACTGTACTGATACGCAGTGTTTTCTCGATTGCATATTTTCTGTATCCACATTCATCTTGTGTATTCGTCAACCACAATTTTATTACATCTGGGAGTGAGGGCGCTTCGGTCGGCATGTCGCGAGTTTTTCTTATCGTGATATTTCACGAGGACACGCTGAACCGCTTGATAGTACATGCATAGCTGTCTCTAAATTTTTCACAGTGCGATGCGTTTTTGCTACTAACCACAGTACTTGTTTATTGTAACGTCATAGCGTGTTTCCGATAATGGCCACGGGAGGCCAAGTGCAATAGTATCGTGGTCGGGTAATACTTTCGTGCGCGCAAAATGCAATCGTCTTTTATTTTGTTTTTATGGCTGTGGCTACTCCTCTGTGTTTCGATGTTTCCACATATCTCTCTCTCTCTCTCTCTCTCTCTCTCTGTTTTGTGTGTGTGTGTGTGTGTGTGTGTGTGTGTGTGTGTGTGTGTGTGTGTGTGTCTCCTACTGAAGATGCTTTAAATAAAGCAAAACGCGTCCGCTCCAATTAAGACATTATTACAGTCACAAGAGACGAAACTGCTCGTATGGTAGTTGATAACTGAGATTCTGTAAAAGAGGCTCCAAAAAAGAAAAAGACACCTTGTATATCGCTTCAATATCTCGGTTGTCACAACCAAATTGCTTGCCCCTCTGCCTAGCCTATTGTCATTTGCCGAAAACATCGTTTCGATACCTTCAGCCGTTCATGAAATAAAAGGGGTGCAAGTTTTCGGCAATTGTCTCTGTTTGTGAAGGCCTTCGTGCCCGCAGTAGTTTTCCATACCACTGTGGTGCAGTTGTTCACTGCAGTGGACAGCTGTTAATGTCGCGTCTTCAGCGTTTTTAACCAGTGGTGGAAGCTGAAAATTCACCCAGCACACAGCATCAGTAGGAAGCATCCACTGGAGTGGACTGCGTGAATTTGCAGCCTCCGGACTGATTAAAAACACCAAAGAAGCGATATCATCAGCCGTCCACTGCAGTGGGCAACTGCTCCGCAGGGATAAAATTACTTTGACTTGGTGACTGGGTCACGGAAAACGAACGACAAAACAATTTGATGGAAAAAAAAGTACGTGACGATTGAGCGTCTACTTCCAGTAACGTTATTTTTAATACGTTTAACGCGTTATTTTCTGCGTAAGTGACACCAAATCTGCCCGTTTATGGGAGGGGTGTCCTCGCGGACGTCACCGGGCGCCGCCAGCCGCGCACCTGCAGCGAGCGCGGGCCGCCCAGCTGCGATGTGCTGCTCTGCGGTCATCGCGGTGGCATCGGCGGGCGACGCGCCGCGTGTCCCTGTCCCCTGTCCGACGGCGACGGCGGCGGCCGCGGCGGCCCGCCATTGGCTGGCGGCGGCGCCCCGCAGCTGTCGCCATTGGTCGCGCCCGCCTCAGCCCATTGGCCGAGGTGTCAACATGGCCGCGCCGCTCCCGCCGCCGCCATGTCCGGGACCCCGCAGGGGGACCCCCCGGGGCGCCGCGAGCGCTCTAGTGATGGGGTGGGGGGCAGCAGCCAGCAGAACCCCAGTCGCGCAGCGCCGCATCCGGCCTAATTGCATCGCATCGCGCCGCACCGCGGCCCGCGCGATAGCCGCGGCTGCCTCCCAAAAGCGGCCACGATCCCCGCACAAAGACTAAACCTGTATATATAGATATAGGCGGCCGCGCACGCGTGTGCGTACGCGTGCGTGCGGGATGTACCGCCCGCCGCGCTAAAACGAAATTACGGCGGCAGGTCATTGTGCGCCGGCGCTCTCTCTCCTCGTTATGGGATTTGGAGAGCGGCGCCCGCTTCCCGCTAATTGCCCAGCCGGAGCGACTTTGAAAAGGCCGCTCGCCCCCCTACCGGCGTCTCACTACCACCGCCCACCCCACCCCCACTCCGAACCCCGACCACTGCAGCACACCGATTTTGCCGGATTTACGCAGAAGCAGTTCTGACGCTCTCGACAAGCGGTCGGCTCTGCTCACGCCCTTTGCCCTGCCTTGCTTGACTCTAACAAATGCTGCACAGGTAAGACTTACCACTTTCATAAGACACTTAATTAAAATCAATACCACCTACTGCAACTTCCTGAAACGAGAAGCCGCTGCAGCTTGCAGCCACCTGAGCTGTCGCCGCCGCTACTTCCTGAACCACCAACATTGGGCTCCTTACCACAACACACTGAGACGACAACAGTCATGAGACAGCGGTATGCAGACACAAATATGGCGTTAGTATCGCGTACACAAGGCATAACAGGGCAGTGCAGTGGCGGAGCTGTCATTTATATTCAGGTGATTCGTATCAAAAGGTTTACGACGTGATTGTGGCTGTACAACTGGGATTAACAGACTCTCAGCACGGAATGTTGGAGCTAGACGGTTGGAATTAGGGAATCCAGTCTCAAGAGTGCGTCGAGATTACCACATTTCAGGCCTTACCTCTCACAGCGGGCAACGCAGTGGCCAACGGCCTTCACTTAACGATAGGGAGCAGCGGAGTTTGCATAGAGTTTTCAGTGCTAACAGACAAGCAACACTGCGTGAAATAACTGGAAATAACTGCAGAAATCAATGTAGGACGTGTCCGCCCCCGGTAGCTGAGTGGTATGCCGCCACGGTAGCTCAGCGTGTTCGGTCAGAGGGTTAGCTGCCCTCTGTAACAAAAAAAAAAAAAAACTGTGTTAATGGATCAACGACGAACTGAAACTGGTGTCTTGCGACGTCCGCCCCGAGCAGATGAAACGAACAAATGAGATTTAAAAAAAAAAAAAAAAAAAAAAAAAAGTGGTCAGCGCGACAGAATGTCAATTCTAAGGGCCCGGGTTCGATTCCCGGCTGGGTCGGAGATTTTTCTCCGCTCAGGGACTGGGCGTCGTGTTGTCCTAATCATAATCATTTCATCCCCATCGACGCACAAGTCGCCGAAGTGGCATCAAATCGAAAGACTTGCACCAGGCGAACGGTCTACCCGACGGGACGCCCTAGTCAAACGACTTTTTTTTTATTTATTTATTTTTAATGTGGGACGTATGACAAACGTATCCATTTGGACAGTGCGGCGAAATCAGGTGTTAAGAGGCTATGCCAGCACACGACCGACGCTAGTGACATTGCTAACAGCGTGACATCGCCTGAACGCTTCTCATGACCATAGCGCTTGGACCCTAAAAGACTAGAAAACCATGGCCTGGTCAGATGAGTCCCTATTTCAGTTGGTAAGAGCTGATGGTAGGATTTTAATGTGGCGCAGACCCCATGAAGCGAAAGAGCCAAGTTGTTACGGCACTCTGCACGCTGGTGGTGGCTCCTTAATGGTATGGGCTGCGTTTACGTGGAATCGACTGGGTGTGTGGTCTGAACCGATCATTGATTGGAAATGATTATGGTCGAATACTTGGATATCATTTTCAGCCACTCGTGGACTTGAAGTCCCCAAACAGCGATGGAATTTTTATGAATAACAATGTACCATGTTACCGGCCAACAATTTTTAGCGATTGGCTTGAAGAACATTCTCGACGAATAGAGCGAATGATTTGGCCACTCATCCAACATTTATGGGACATAATCGAGAGGACAGGGCCGGCACAAAATCCTGCACGGGCAACACTTTCGTAATTATGGACGGCTGTAGAGGCAGCGTGGCTCTCAGTATTTCTGCAGCGGACTTCCAACGACTTTTTGAGTCCGTGCCATGTCGAATTCTTGCTTTCCGCCGGAAAAATATTAGGAGATACCCCGTGACTTCTGTCACCTCAGTGTAGAATAGACTCGGAGTGAGAACTTAGCAACGAGAATATTCGTTGATGACGTTCCTATCCCACTAAAAGTGAGGAATAACTGCAGTATCTGGTGAATGGAATGAACAGAGTACGGGGACGAAATACGAATTCACATTAAACAGAGGAAAGCTGAAAGGATTGAGGAGTAACAGAAATAAGAATAGTGGGAAGCTTAACATCAAAACTGGGAACCACGGAGAAGAGGAAGTTGAAGAACTCTGCTACCTTGGAAGCACACAATCTGAACGAAGCAAGGAGGATGTAAAAAAAGATACTAGCACAGGCATAGAGGGCGTTGCAGGAGTCTTAAGTTGCTAATTAGTATCAAATATAAAGCTTTAATAACAGGAAGAAATTTCTGAGGATGTCCATTTTGAGTCCAGCGTTGTGTGGAAGTGAATCATGGACTGTGGAAAATCCAGATAAAAGAGAATCGAAGAGCTTGGAATGTGGTGGTGTAGAAGGATGTAGGAAACTGGAATAGTTTTTAGAAGATGATATATGAGGAGTTTATCCGTAGGTCTTTGAGGAAATGACTAAGTGGAATACACTGATAAGAAGAAGGGAAAGATTATACGACATAGATTAAGACGTCTGGGAACAGGTTCCATTGTGCAGGGGGTAAAAATTGTAGCGGATAGACAGAGATTGGAATACATTCAACAAATAAATGTGGACGTTCGGTGTAAATCGTACGACAAGATGAAGGCGTTGAGACAAGAGAGAAGGTCGTGGCGTACCGCATCGAACCCATCAGAAGAGTGACAACCTAAAAGAAAATAAATGCCTACAATGAGCTGGTTGAGGATTGCCTCTAGGACTTCGCCAATCGTGTTGCGCATATTCGTTATCCCTCTTATAGAGTACAACCATAGTAAAACACTTCAGCGGCATCATAAAGGAGTTTACCAAGAATTAGATTTTCGTGGTGCAAAGGTGCACACGGTAATTCGCTTTTTGATTAAGTGTACATTAAGTACCATTTGGTAGTTCCAGTAGCACAGATAAGCAGTCATCGTCTTACAGCTAAAGGTCAATCAAAATGCCCATGTTGGGAAGTCTCGATCCATGGTCCACATCTCTGAAATAAGAAAGTTTGCTTCAATCTCGCACTTAAAAAGAGCTCATTCTGCTAGTGAAACACAGTCCGCAAGAGGTGATAACAGAGTAAACGGCATATGATTATCTCTCTGTATTTTTTTGAAGAAAAGTCCGTCGACTGTCTAAAATTCCCTTTTCCGATAGAAAATTTCAAAGTGAAACCTCCATCGTCATGGTTTTCAGAATGATGTGAGGCTTCCCGTCATGACCCGGTACACCAGTCGTGCATGAGGGAAGTTATGTTATATAAATATAAGCGCTAGTAAAGACAAGCCACCGCCCTATTTTGCGAGAATGTATTTCACTGATAAGAAGAAATGTAAAGCTACGTGTTCGAGAATTAGTACGTGCAAGGTCCGTAAAGGTTATAACGGCTGACACTTATATCCCTTCAAACCGTACCCAAATAACAACATTAGCAGAGGATGTCACGGTATTCATGGTCTGAACGTGCAGTTTTCAGAAAATATAAAAATATTATCTGGACTAAGAGTGAGACTGGAGAGAGAGAGAGAGAGAGAGAGAGAGAGAGAGAGAGAGAGAGAGAGAGCGAGAGCGAGAGCGTGGTGTGAAGGAAACATTTCGTTTTACATTAGTGGCAATACTCAAGCCATAGGTACAGTAGTAAGTCGAGGGTGATTTTATGGTGTAAGTCATTTCGTCACTCGGATCGCAGAACAGCATTGACATCCATTGCCTAGTTTCTACAACCGGTAAGATAAATTGTGTAATTGATAACACTTCGCAATTTCACTGGTCTTTCACTTTCTTTTGTCAATAGTGCAGCTTCCGCTTTATAGTCAATTTCCAAGAGATTGTTATCCTAGGTAATTAGCCACATTACATGACTTAGCATATGTAAACGTCATAATATGAAACTTCTGACATAACACTGACGAAATGCTAATCTTATTTGTCCATTTCGCAGTCACTGCAGGTCATAAAAAGCGAATAGCGCGTAGTTCCCATCTTCAGTAGCTTGGTAGTTAGCGATAATGGAGGCAGATCTGTCTCGCATTTTTAAACCGTGGCGCTTCACATTCTATTTGATGATGACAGAGAGACCATTTGTTTGAAAGTGTGTTCGTATTTACAGGTAATTAACTTCCGTCGGGCTTTTGTTCCTGTATT
This sequence comes from Schistocerca piceifrons, assembly GCF_021461385.2. Classification (NCBI taxonomy): domain Eukaryota; kingdom Metazoa; phylum Arthropoda; class Insecta; order Orthoptera; family Acrididae; genus Schistocerca; species Schistocerca piceifrons. The sequence goes on from NC_060145.1 coordinate 183,134,219, forward strand.
TTACGTATTTGACTGCGCCTGTTCGTCGGCCGTTACACAGTCCTCCGCATTGCAACAATTTGTTAAGTGTGCAACATTTGCACTGTAGATTTGGACAGAGCGCGAGCTTTCAGATACCAGCCTTGGTAATGACGCACAAACCGCCATCGCGTCGCTTTCAAATACCACAGAACAGCGGTGTTAGCACAGAGCTAAAGCGCGTAATATCGCCACGCGACTCTTACGGAGAATTAATGATACTTTTGCTCTTTGCCTTGTTCCTGGTTTTTTAGCACGTACGCGTTCACGCGCGTGTGCATTTTATAGTCGAGGAGACAGCGGGGCGATGCATATCTAGATTGGCGTGATCCTGTTTCAAAGATGATTTAAACTGTCATTCTTATTCTGATCACTATCTTTTTTTTTTTTTTTGCTTGAAATGTCTATGCTTTCGGAGCATTGAGGTTGCGGAAGAAACATGTGACGCAACGAAGTTCATCATTACATAAAATTTTTGGAATAGAGGCAGCGGCAGCTCCGCTTTCATCCCGGAACTTTCAAGAAAAAGATAAAACTGCCAAAAGTGCTGTTTTCTGAGAAGACATTGGAACTATACTGAAATCGGATTGATTCCAAAAAAAATTCATGGAAAGCGAATACAGATCCACACATTTATTTATTTAGTGTTTGGTGTAACGGGACATCCTCCTCTAGCATTACTTTTCCTCATCAGTAGTTGTCTATACCAGTATTGTTTTTCGAATTTTGGATATGTCAGTATTATCTCAGTTGCTTTCCTGAAAACTTTAATATACTTTTGTACACAATATGTCATATTTCAAGCAAAAATCGATCAAAAAGCAATTACTTTGTTTTCGATGTTACAATAAGTTCTAGATTTGTGTGTGTACAGTTAAAACTATTTTTTTTAGAACCATTTAAAATTACTAATTATTTGGCAGACTTAAAATTTCTGTTCTTAATTACCCAATGTAGCACTGTTTACTATGTTTATATCTGCATTCATTTATGAAATAATATTCGAAATTAATAGAAATTCATATGTCAAGAAAATTTTTAAATCCTTTGGAATATGGTTATTACGGCAGAGTGAAGTAGTAGTAAGCATGCATCTGATGTGATGGGACGTATATTTGTATTTTGGGCGAGCATTGTAATTTTGTTTTTGTTAATGTGAAAATTCAAAAAACTGTATGAGATAATAAAATCTGACAAAATACATTAACGTAACAACAAAAATTCTGCAACAACAATCTTCAAATTTATTTAGATCAATTCAAGTAGGAGGAGCTAAAGTTTGAACGTTGTCTAAATGATCTGTCAGAATTTTTTCTTCCCGTTGTACATATGAATGCCCTTTTAATTATCATCATCGTTGGCGCCTGCTGATAGATGTATCATAGTTCATAGAAATAATTTAGCAAGTATCCTTCAGTTAAGTAGTAACATAATAAGTATGCATCGAGGGCATATTGCGATTAACGAGACTTACACTGGCAAGTGTGTAACGAACGTTGGTAGCTCTCGAGTCTTACATTAGATGGTAACTCTAAAATTCTCCAAAATACAGCGTCTTCAGGCGATGACGTTGACTTTTGTGTGAAGAGTTCAGCAGAATATTAATTGTGGCAGAACTTCACAGCACATGTGTCAAACAACGGTCTGTCTCATTGGCTGTCTGTTGAACTGCGATGTGAAGTGCTTTTTGTTCTAAGAAAATGATAACAAGGCTTCATAGAAAGAAATAATTTCTCAAGCGATGTACAGATAGTTCGGAACTCCTAACACTTTCTGCTGGATACAGCTGTTAGCATGGGAATCTAGATTCTCTTTTCTCTTTCGATTTCTCAAATTTTATTTTTCACTTAAGCAGGTCACGAAATTTTCATTCTTCAGTGCCTCGTATATCCTCTGCAAATTGTGATGTGGACACGAACGCTATTTCTTGATAATGAAATCATTCTATCAGCTTTCACTTATCCAATATGTTCGTATTCAAGCAGAAGATGGGGACTGTTATACTACTGGGAATAGCTTTATATTACTGCTGGTTATAGTTTGCTCCGCGTCGTTACATCAATGTAAATAAGTAAGCAGATGTAATCACATACTGCCTGTGAAGCTCGGTTATATCTTTCGTAAATTGTTCGAGTGTACGTTGTTAGTATATTTTAGTCTCGTACGTGTAATATTTTTGCTAACAAAGTTGTTTTCATTGTCTTCTTTTCTAGTTCATTAGGTCTTAAACTTGAAACCTTTCTCAGCGACTTGTCCAGTGCAGATCCGTTCCGCTTTTAATAACATCTATCTTACACGGAACAACCTAAAATGATCGCTAAGTAGTGTTAGCTTTCATTTTTCTTTCTATTTCAACGATGTCTGGGCACTTTCCAATTGCGTGCGCTTCAATAAATGACATATTTTCGCCTGGCTTCCAGTTTGTAATAAACGCAATGTTACTTTACTAAGTAAATTCTACCCTGTTTGGGGTAGCTCTGTTTCTATAAATATTATCTTACAGTTGAGTTTGTTTACTTTCAGTCTTAGTAGGACAGAGTACAATAGGAAAACACAGCAAGAATTAAAAAAGCAAAAGTAGTTTTATACCGCGTACCAGCAGACTTATTATCAATTTGCGAGGCATTTTATAGGCTACTCCTTCTATACACTGTATTAGCGGTTGAAATTTAATGTGAATGAAGAATTATATCGGCGCATTTTGTCGTTGGAAAAAAAACTGTATCGGATTCCTAAGTAGATGCCGTTGGAAAGCGTTTGTAGATCTTTTAACTTTCTGTATAGAACTGGCAGAACTACCGTAGGTATTATGTCGTGACTTTATAGTATAATAAATTTTTAGGCCTACAGATGGAAGTATTTTGATAATACTTCATTAGACAAAAGGCCAGTAAAAGATAATTTTTACTACACAGATTACATGTTGAACTCCAGGCAGGCAAGTCCGAATCCGCTTAATTTAGAAAGAAAAAAAGAAGAGACGTACCTAGTGCATTTTTAAACATACGTGTATTGCATGAAAAAAAAGACCTCAATAAGGCATCAAATAGCAGAATATGGTGACCGAAGCAATTAGAGTACCTGCCAGATAGATCTGGTACTCTGTAAATTATTCAAAATCATTTAAATAGGCAAGATTCAGTCTCCATTACAAGTTAAGACATACGTTGTGAGCATTATGAGGTCCCTGGTTCGTCTCCCGATCTGCTTTGTATTAACCGCGCATACCACGGTCGTCTGTGGTCCATGCGAGCAGGAAGTTCGTCACGCCACATTTAACGCCAACACTAGAGTGGCTATAATTGCAATGCGTACAATAGTGACATTACGCGAAAGAAAAGCATGTACTTGTCGGAAGTATTGCAGCGTCCTTTTGGTCGACCTGCCTAGAACACCGCATAGAACGCAAATGACTTTAGGATTCCGTGATAGTAGTGCATAAGTACTTCCAAAAACAACTGAGGCCTTTTGCGTACACTAACTACGGCAAATATACGGGGTTCTAGATACGAAACAGATTTAGCTATTACACGGAGGAATTAAATGTTTCATATTGTAAGTTCACCAGAGATGAAATGCAAAGAGGAATAATCATATTACACTACATATGAACATGAGAAAGCATAGATAACTAATCAGCAATTATATACAAGCACATAAGCTAAAAAAATTCGAGAGCAGTGTAAGATATCACGAAAAACTAACATTTCTGTAACACTGAGAAAAGGGTATCAGTTACATTTTATAAGTAAAAGAAAGAATTGTTAAATCGATTGGACTGACTATATAAGGTATTTGGCTTTATGAGGAAAGAAAAACTTAGGAGTAACAGCTGAGAACGCTATTTTATTTCGCTACTTCAGAAAGAGGCTGCTAAATAAAGCTGTAAAACTGAAGGTTCATTGAAACGCCACAGTGCCGTACTAGACTTGGTCGTATTAGGAAGTGGAATGTTTGAACTTTGAACTGATTTACCTTGTGAGTTACTGGGCGGCGTGTGCAGTAATGTGCACTCTGAACTGTGGTGCTTCGTGCCATTTTTCATATATGCAAGTCAAGAACAACGCAAACAAGAAATAATGAAATGGGTACAGATTAGTAGAGGGAAGTATCAGAGCTGCAATAACCCTGTAATACCATAGGGGTATACCCTTGAATACCATACTGGGGAACTGTGTACCTGAATTAGCTAATTAATTAAAATTACTATTTCAGTAGTGAAAATTCATTGTTTTACTGCTATTGAATTGCTGTTGACAGTCTAAGGGATTAATGGACTTAGTTTCCCGGGATATTTTACGGACAGTCAGGGCGTTAAGACATTTGATGCGTGTTGCAAACAAACTTTCCGGCCAGAAATAAGTACAGCAGCGTCTTGCTCCGGCAGTATTCACGTTTTGGATGTTGTGTGGGTGTACAATGTGAGATTCTTTCCCAAAAAATATCATTTCATCATCGAATATGACATCCCCTTCAACTGATCACCATCACTGCACGCATCTTAGTCTATATAATAGCCTCCACAGTCGTCTCTTCCGTGAGCATCACTTTCATCTTCACTGTAAAGCATGTAGTGAATCCCCTCATTCAAAAACTTTTTCCTCGCCGTTTTAACCAATTCTGCTTGATGAAATAAATGATTAGTCTACTTATCGCTGGAACCTGTGTAATTTATAATTATTAGCTCTACAATAATAATATTATTAATAATAATAATAATACTAGCACAGTTTTCTATCACTATCAAAAAACTTCTTTAAAAAAGGGAATCTGAAAAAGAAATGCTTGCGGTAGCACTAGTGGGATACGTGTGCCCCTAGAACGCTGTTAATGAGAAACAACCGATGCAGAGTGGTTTCAACAGGCTACTGGATAACGTGTCCATAGATTAACTGTATTCTCAAATAACAAGAACTGCGATCTCCTAGAAATACTGGATAGCGCAGCTGTTCACAGATGTCCAGTTTGGGCTATAATTATCATATGACCGCGAAGCTTGGTGTTTACTCTAATCTGTTAATGCGGAACCGATTTACGCTGAAAAAAATTAGTTCAAATTTTGGCCTCCAGGTTAAAATCTTTCGCTGTGGATGCAAGAAAGAGGTATAGATTTTGTTTTAAATGAGTAAACTGCAGTTTGACTGTGTGTTACTGTATCGTCTGTACTATCTAGATTTTGGCTTTTATGCCATTATCAAGTACAATGCTGAAAGTTGATAGACCTTTATTATGTCATGCGATGACATAATAATGATCTAACAGCTTTTAGCATTGTGCTTACTAATAGCAGTCCGCAGCTCGTGGTCGTGTGGTAGCGTTCTCGCTTCCCGCGCCCGGGTTCCCGGGTTCGATTCCCGGCGGGGTCAGGGATTTTCTCTACCTCGTGATGACTGGGTGTTGTGTGATGTCCTTAGGTTAGTTAGGTTTAAGTAGTTCTAAGTTCTAGGGGACTGATGACCATAGACGTTAAGTCCCATAGTGCTCAGAGCCATTTGAACCATTTTACTAATGGCATAAAAGCCGAAATCTGGATAGTACGGAAGATAAATACAGTAATACTCGGCCAAATAGCGGTTTACTCTTTTAAAAAATGTTGCATTTCTGTGGCTCAACATCATGGAAAACGTTTTACTTATAGAAGTAAGCAAAAAGAGAATTAGGAACGAGACGTGGGAAGAAAAGGTGAAACAAGCGATAAATGTACAAATTTGGTTTTATTATTAACCGCCGCTTACACAGTTTGTTCAATATGAGCACCGGAGACGTGGACGAGATTCTGTACAATCCCAGATTTACACGTGGTGGCCAAAACCAGAACTAATTTTTTTTCCCAGCGTAAACCGGTTCCGCATTAACGCATTAGCATGTTTACCAAGTTTCGCTGCAGTACGATAATTACAGTCCACAATGAACCTTCGTGAGTAGCTGCACTTTAATTATAAGCACCAGGTATATAAAATAAAAATCGATTGGAGATACAGTATCCCACCATAGTACACCAAGGTTAAAGTAGAATAACAGCGTAAGGCTAACTACTGACAACGATAGCAATGTGCACACGACTCGCATTAACGTTCAGCCTCCAACTGACCTCACCAACGAGCCAAGCGCTGCGATAGTGACAGTTCTGCGGGCTTGTGGCGTACCATTCATTTATTCAATTTATTTTTATTTAATTTTTTTTTTTAAGTAAGAGTGTTTCCTTTCCTCTCGACGGTATAGGCCCCGGCCGGACTGGGCTATGCGTAAATCTGGCACTGGGAGCTATATGCATCTGAACTGCAATATAACAGAAGCATGGCACAAGTTAACTTAGAGATGATGTGGCAGATTAGGCGGTCTTTGGTTGGACGAATGCGAAGAGCAAAGCGTGGCGGAACATAAACAAAAGGCGCCTCTGTTACTGCAAGACGGGGCTGCGTCTAATGGTGCGGTACGTCTGCTTTAACGTCTATCTTACGAACTGACAGCAGGCGGAGCGGTCGCTTTAACGGAGGTCGCTGGCGCCACCGTGCCCGCCGCTAATTACGAGCGGCGAGAGTACACTCGTGGTTACGGCGGGCCTCAAATGTCACCTCGGCTGGCGTGAATGTCATTCTAGGGTTATTCGGAAAATCATGCGCAATTTCTTATAAAACATAAACCAACAAATGAAGAAAATCAGAAACTTGAAATATGCAATAATTTCGTGAATTTTAAAAAGGCATATGGCTCACTTGACGGAAATGCACTAATGACCATTTTAAAATAGCTTTAACAGACACAAAATCAAAAGTAAAATTTATGTGGGAACTGTCAAAACCTTTTGAAATAAAATCAGGAGTAAGACAGGGACATGATTTATCCACCCCTACTTTTTAACTGCACGTTGGAGAAGGTAGTGACAGAATGGAGAAAAAAGCCACCAGTACTAAGGGTGTTCAACTAGGAAGAAACCCAAATAAAATCACCGTAGATTGTCTAATTTGTGCAAATGACGTGGCATTAGTTACTGACTCACTGGAAAGTGCCAAAGAACAAATCACAGAACGGCAGAAACAAGCGGACAAAGTAGGACTAAAAATATCATTAGGAAAAACACAATGATGCCTCTCCAAATCTTAAGAATAACAACAACACAATAGGAGCAAACTGTTTTAAATACCTAGGAGAATCGATAACAAGCAGCACAAGGAAACGATAGCTATAGAAAACAGTACATAAAATAGAAAGGGCATTCCAAATGAGAAAAACTTATATAACAAAAAAACTTTGTCTTGGAACACAAAGCGCGAGCGCTACGGTCGCAGGTTATAATCCTGCCTCGGGCATGGATGTGTGTGATGTCCTTAGGTTAGTTAGGTTTAAGTAGTTCTAAGTTCTAGGGGACTGATGACCTCTGATGTTAAGTCCCATAGTGCTCAGAGCCTTTTGAACCATTTGGAACACAAAACTGTGACACTGGCACACTGCGGTAAGGCCTGAAACGCTGTATACAGCGGAAACATTTAAACAAACAAGATTAGGGGATCGTGAAAAACTGGGAAAAGTTTAAAGAAGAATTCTGAGGAAAATACTGTTACCTAGAAGTAATACTAGTGCTGAATACAAATTAAGATCAGACAGAAAGCACTATTTGAAAGTGGAAAAAGTAGCTGATCTAATGGGGAAAAGAAGACTACAGTTCTATAGACACACATACCGAATGAGTAATAACAAACAGATCGTCATCTTACTAAACAGCTACAAATCCAAATCCATACGGTTCACCGGAATTGACAAAGATATGAAAACCAGAGGAATTACAGTGAAGTAAGAGATAACAGAATATTTTTTAAAGAAGCGACACAAAAGTCAGGATTACATGAAGGAAAGAGGTCTGTAAAACGAAGAACGTGGACTCAGGAAGAAAAGGAACGGAAATCTCGAAGGATGAAGCAAGACTTGGAGTAAAAATTAAACATAAAGGCTTGAAACCAAAGTTGATTTATCGTATCCTCCGGTAGGGTTAATCGAATAAATAAATAATATAAAGCGTTACAAATTTTTAAAAAAACTGTTTTTTATTTAATTCCTTACATATTTACCTGTTTTGTACATAGTTTTCATATTTGTTGAAACATTTGCCACAGCGTTCTACAAGTCATAGAGGTCTGCCGCTGTGTGACGCCATTCCATTGATTGTCGTTTAGACTCTGGAACCATGAGACAAACCCCTGTAACGTCTCCTGTGACAGTGTTCTCTAAAAAGTGATCACCTTACTTACGATATCGGACCAATAAATCAAGAGCAGAAGCCTTTCTTTCCATTTAGTGTTTCTCAGTACCAAGCTTGGAAACCCAGCGTGTGCACAATTTGCGGAACTGTAACTTTTCAGAGACAATTTTGTGCAAAGTTGTTCGACCCACATACGGAAATTCCACTGCTAAAGTTGAATTTATGAGTCGGCGGTCTTCATGAACATTTCCGTCCACGACTTTCACCAATTCTTCCGAGATCACCGGTGCTCTTTCTCATCGCGGTTCATCATTAAGACAGGAGTGTAGTCTTGTGCCCCTGCTGCTCGATTTATACATCGAAGAAGCTGTAACGGAAATAAAAGGAACGTTCAAGATAGAAATTAAAATTAAGGGTCGTAAGATTAGCTGATGACCTTGCTATCCTCAGTGAAATGGAAGAGGAATTACACGACCTCTTGAATGGAATAAACAGTCTCTAATGCGAAGCGAATGTCGAGTGAGAGAAAACCGAAGAAAGACGAAAGTTAGGAGGAATAGCAGTAATGATACTAGCGATAAACTTGCCATCAGAATGGGTGACCACCAAGTAGATGAAGCGAAGGAAGTCTGCTACCGTGAAAGCAAAATAACACATGGCAGACGAAGCAAGGTGGACACAAAAAGCTGACTAGCAGAGGCAAATTGAGCGTTCCTGACAAAGACACATCTGCTAGCATCGGCCTGAATCAGAGGAATACATTTCCGATAATGTACTTCTAGAGTACAGCATTGTATAGAGGGTACGTGGACCGTGGGAAACAACTGAAAAGAAGAAAATCGAAGCGTTTGGGATGTGGTGATGTTGAAGGATGTTAGAAATTAGATGGACTGGTATGATAAGAAATGAAGATGTTTCCCACAGAATCGGCTAAGGGACGAACATACGGAAAAAAACGCTGATAAGAAAAAGGAAGGGTCAGGGCGATAGGACCTGTGGTAACTTCTGCGGTACTAGAGGGAGCTGTAGAGAGCCGGAAGTCGAAGTTTCACCTGGGCGCCTGTTACGCCACTGTGTGCGTGTCATGTAATACATACTGCGGGGTAAGCCAGAAACGGAACAAACCACATGGTTCATTAACAGCAGCTGCTCTGGCGGGACCAGCTAGTCTGCGTGCAACTTTTAAGCAAAAAAAATGGTTAAGATGGCTCTGACAACTATGGGACTTAACATCTGAGGTCATTAGTCCCCTAGAACTTAGAACTACTTAAACCTAACTAACCTAAGGACATCACACACATCCATGCCCGAGGCAGGATTCGGACCTGCGACCGTAGCGGTCGCGCGGTTTCAGACTGAAGCGCCTAGAACCGCTCGGCCACACCTGCCCAACTTTTAAGCATTTTTACACTACTTTGTTGGCAGAGACTGAAGTGATCACCCGTTTCAGGTCAAATGTCGAATGAAAACAGTTAAAATATGAAAGCACACAAAACAGAGAGCCAACAAACAAGACTGCACACACACTATTTCCACACGCCTCTCCCAACCTCTGCCCGTCACCTACCAAGTTTAAATATTGTGTTGACAGGAAAGGCATCATACCACAAAATTAGAAATTCTGCATCTAGCGTGGAAACACACCTTTAACATTTTCTGGAAAACAAGCTTCTCGTCACTTATCCGCCAATGCTAAACTCCTGCTGTGGCTAAGCCATGTCTCCGCAATATCCTTTCTTTCAAGGTTCGCAGGAGAGCTTCTGTAAAGTTTGGAAGGTAGGAGGCGAGGTACTGGCAGAAGTAAGGCTGTGAGGACGGGGCGTGAGTCGTGCTTGGGTAGCTCAGTTGGTAGAGCACTTTCCCGCGAAAGGCAAAGGTCCAGAGTTCGAGTCCCGGTGCGGCACACAGTTTTAGTCTGCCAGAAAGTTTCTAAACTCCTTAGACTCAAAATCAGCCGCCTGATAAAACTAAAAGAAGTTTATTACTTATTTACTCACCGCTCACATAAAATTCGTAGAAATATAAATTGTTATGCTAAAGACGTGAGACCATTATTGTTAGTACCTAAATATTTCATAGCATGTTAAATGGAAATGAGCGTTAGGCGTCATTGGCTGGGAGGCCCCTTGCGGGGCAGGTCCGGCCGCCTTGGTGCAGGTCTTATTACATTCGACGCCACATTGGGCGACCTGCGCGCCAGATGGGTATGAAATGATGATGAAGACAACACAACACCTAGTCCCTGCGCGGAGAAAATCTCTGACCCAGTCGGGAATCGAACCCGGGACCGTAAGACGGCAATCCGTCACGCTGACCACTCAACTATCGGGGCGGACTTCATAGCATGTAAATTTTGTTTGGTTTTCAGCTCACGAATTCCACAATCTCTCTGCTCAAGAATAACTTTTTACTTTAATATAATCGTCTAACAATTATGTAACGAAATAACAAAATCTGGTAACGAGTTAATTATATTCTTTTGGCATGCATGATTTCGATTTTTTTCCTCGTTCTGTATCTTAGACAGCGTTTCAAGTTTTCTAATATTTTGTACCATCTAAGTTCAACTTAATTTTTAAAGCCAAAATGTAAAAAAAAAAAAAAAATAAAAATTGATTTGTGGACTTACCCCGATGACAATAACATTAAAGTATTCTAAATCTACTTTGAGTTGCAAGGAATCGATTTGTAGTTTTGATATGCCAAAACATCTCAAGAATTACGAACAGGAATTTAAACAGATCAGCATCAGTACAAAAGTAGTCAAAATTTTAGAACCACAAAAAATACTTCATCATCTGGAGTGAGTGTCGCTCGCAAAGAGGGAAAAGATGGACTACCAGATTTCATGCTTCTTTAAAATTGTGTCATATCAGAACTTATTACAAGTAAATAATGTTTTAAAGATTGACCGCTTGCAACATCGGTATACTTTGTAAGTCGTTGCCGACTGGTTTTCGGCGAAATAACATATCCCCTTCAATCGCGTAGAGGTGGCCGCGATAATTATTGAACATCGCGCGACAGTGGAAAACGGTTTTAGACCAGCACTAAAAGGGAGATGATGTATATGTTAAGATTGGCGTCCGCTACAAAGTGAAACATTTTTTCAGCTTTAAAGTAATCTTTAATCTGTTGTGCTACTCTAAGCCTCACACCAGTTACGAAAGATTAAATAAAGCGGATGTGGCGCGCTATTTATACGAGTATATTAAACGCGGCGCTCTTTTTGTACCACAGTGAGTAAACTCGTTGACTGATGTCGTTTGATAAAATACACTATTTTTGGACGTTCTGTTAAAATTTGATAGGCGGAATACCAGTTCCACAAGGACATGGCGAGCAACAGTGAGTGTTTTAGTCCAAAGACATGGTACTACAAAGAGGTATTTGTAACAGTGCAAATTTCGTATTACTGTAATGATATACGTACTTTGTGATACGCACTATACGGAACTTACCCTTCCCTGTAAGTATATCGTATCCACGTATCAAACTGTTGTTCAAGCAACGATATCTTTTTTTTACTTTATTTGTATTGTATGTCAAAATCAATACTAGGAACTTAGCCGTTCCATGGCTTCTAATATTGTCCTAATTTTTGGCCGAACTTTTAATCTCCCATCCCCCGCCAACCCATCCCCAATTCTTCTGCAAGAAATGTGTCTCGTCATAGTGGACAACGTTCTGTTTGCAGGAATAACTCCGCTGAGAGAAAATCTGCATTCCGCGCTAGCGAGTGTCATTGATTGAAGGTTTGAAGTCTACAGAAGTCCATCTGACCATATTACAAATTCACAAATATTATTTTACAGTTGTCTAGAACAACTTCCTTATAGATAACCTAGCTCAATTCGCGAATTATAAAATATATTTAATCGTGTACGATTTACAGAAACGGCAGACACGGGGCAGCCTCCTTTTCTTACTTTTTCGTTTCTCATTCAGATTTTTCATAAACTTCACAAGTAATTTTTATTCTTACATTGAAATAACTTATTAGTTTGCTTGATACCTACTAAACAACGACTCCTGTGTCACTTTATTCAAATGTCGAGTATGATTTGACTGCCTGCAAGAGCAAATTCGATGGCAGACACTGAAGGGTGGATTTTAGATTATTGCCCCTGTGGTTTCACTTTTACTCTGGCGGAGTTTGGGAGGACATTTCGGAAGAGTAATAAAAGTGTGTAAGTGTCAGAGATGCCAATGCGCAAGTTTGCCAGTAATGATGATGAACTCCTGGCCGAAAAAAAAATGGCTCTGAGCACTATGGGACTTAACTTCTAAGGTCATCAGTCCCCTAGAACTTAGAACTACTTAAACCTAACTAATCTAAGGACATCACACACATCCATGCCGGAGGCAGGATTCGAACCTGCGACTGTAGCGGTCGCCCGGTTCCAGACTGAAGCGCCTAGAACTGCTCGGCCATCGCGGCCGGCTAATGTGTCCACATACACTATCAGTACACCCCCTGAAAGTATCCGGACACCACCAAACACAATATGTTTTTCATATTAGGTGCATTGTGCTGCCACCTACTGCCAGGTACTCCATATCAGCGACCTCAGTAGTCATTAGACATCGTGAGAGAGCATAATGGGGCGCTCCGCGGAACTCACGGACCTCGAACGTGGTCAGGTGGTTGGGTGTCACTTGTGTCATACGTCTGTATGCGAGATTTCCAAACTCCTCAACATCCCTAGGTCAGCTGTTTCCGATGTGATAGTGAAGTGGAAACGTGAAGGGACACTTGAAGCACAAAAGCGTACAGGCCGACCTCGTCTGTTGACTGACAGAGACCGCCGACAGTTAAAGAGGGTCGTAATGTGTAATAGGCAGACCTCTGTCCAGAACATCACACAGGAATTCCAAACGACATCAGGTCCACTGAAAGTACTCTGACAGGCGGGAGGTGAGAAAACTTTGATTCCATGGTCGAGCGGCTGCTCATAAGCCACACATCACGCCGATAAATGCCAAACGACGCCTCACTTCGTGAAAGGAGCATAAACATTGGACTACTGGACAGTGGAAAAACGTTGTGCGAAGTGACGAATCAGTACACAATGTACGGTCCGATGGCAGGGTGTGGGTTTGGCGAATGGCCGGTGAACTTCATCTGCCAGCGTGTGTAGTGCCAAAAGTAAAATGCGGAGGCGGTGGTGTTATGGTGTGGTCGTGTTTTTCTTGGAGGGGGCTTGCACCCCTTGTTATTTTGCGTGGCGCTATCACAGCACAGGCATACATTGCTGTTTTAAGCACGTCCTTGCTTCCCACTGTTGAAGAGCAATTGGGGGATGGCGACTGCTTCTTTCAACGGGATCGAGCAATGCACGGACTGTGGCGGAGTGGTAACACGAAATAACATCCCTGTAATGGACTGGCCTGCACAGAGTCCTGACCTGAATCCTGTAGAACACCTTTGGGATGTTTTGTAACGCCGACTTCGTGCCAGGCCTCACCGAGCGATAGCGAGACCTCTCCTCAATACAGCACTCCGTGAAGAATGGGCTGCCATTCCCCAAGAAACCTTCCAGCACCTGAAGGAACGTATGCCTGCGAGAGTGGAAGCTGTCATCAAGGCTAAGCATTACCGATGGAGGGCGCCACGAACTTGTAAGTCACTTTCATCAAGTGTCCGGATACTTTTGATCACACAGTGTACGTGTCATCAAATAGTGTAGGAAACAGGTAGTACATTGATGCAGGCAATGTATGCTTTCTTCAATTAAATGAGCTCTTCTCGAGTTAGATATTCAGATGGAGTTGCGAAATATGTTCCTGAGAGTGTACAACTAGAGCTCAGTACTGTATGGAACTGAAATGTGGGCCGTAGGAATCCTGGAGGAGAAGACACTGGAAACATAAAAAATTAGTGACCAGAAACGTAGAAGTGTTTGGAAGAAATGTGGATGAGAAACGTCTGTAGAAACCCTTACCAAAAGCAGAAACAGGATTGGAAGACTGCTGCTACGGAAGTGCCATCTTTAATTTAATAGAAACACAGCTGCCACCAGGAGTGCAGAAACATTGTAATACTACTTTGAGAATCGTTAGGATTTACTCATGCGCGTAAGATGTATAGGTCATATTGTGATACGCGTACTTCCTTTCCTCGTGTGATACTGTATTTCTTTTCTTTTAGTGTAAAGCTTGCCGTTTGTAGTTGCAAAAGTTACGATTTTTTATATCTGGAGCAAATTATTGACTGTGTAGTATGTAGTCTTTTAAATCACGCGTTGAATATATACTCTCTCTTTTTTTGCCGCTGACGTTTAGGTTTTCTGTAACCGAAATGGTGATGACATGCTCCTGCAGCTGGACCATTACTCCGCTTTCACTGCTTCGTAACAGCGGAGTGTAATGTTGAGAGACCGGTTATCAACGGCGCCAGCGCCAAAGCGCTGCATACATCTGCTCATTTCGGCAAGCCTTAAGGACCCTTTGCGCAAGGGTCGTAACGTTTGTGTAGAGTGCCACGGAGGTCTCTAATCGGCTCTAACAGCGGTCTCATTGTTGCCTCTAATTGCTCCATTTATTCCTCTGAGGTCTGTCGGGTCGAAATATTTGTACTGCATTGTAAACAACACTCGAGATGAATCCTGTACTTTAGCGATTGTATTAATGCTCTTTTGTTGATCCATTTAACTGTTGTCCTTTTTTTCTGTTGGCAGTGCAATGAGCGCTACAAAGAGTTTGAATTTTTCTCATTTTACTTTGTGATAGATTTATGATACGCGGCAGAAATTCTCATTGTTTTTAAGGAACTTCAGTAGCTCCTCGATGAATTATCACCAAATTCTCGATTAAGACACTGGAATCGCAGTCGGCAGGACTACATTTCAGACCCCCGCCCGGCCCTCCAGATTTACGCTTTCCGTGATTTCCCTAAATCGCTCAAGGCAAACGCCGGGATGGCTCCTTTGAAAGGGTACGACTTTCTTTCCTAACCTTCCCGAAATTGAGCTTGCACTCTGCCGCTAATGACTTCGTTGTCGACGCAACAAACCGTAATCTTCCTTACTTTTATATATCATTAATTCTTTTATGGCTTTCTAATACCTGTTGAAAGGCCTAAAATTTTATGTACGGTGGTAAGAGCTCTCGTTCAATTTTATACCAAGCCAGTATATTAATTGCGTTTATCTTTTATAATTTAGTGTTAGTAAAAGCATTGAATCCTTGAACAGATATAGTGCTAAGTTGTTTGCATCACACGTCGCGCCATGTTACAAGGAGCTGTAATGGGAACCTGGGACTGAAATGAGAACAACACAATAATAACAACGGGAAGATCCAACTAAGCAGCTCCAGTATCGATGAATGTAGTGCTCGAGGTAACCACTCGCGTTGAAGTATTTTCATAAAATCATGCGTTGAACGTTCAAAAAGAAGTAAACCCATTGTAGAGAAATCTGGCACAATAACAGTACAAGTATTTACTCTCTAAGAGGAACTTTAACCCATATATCCCCACAACTTTTTTTGAGGAGGAGTTCTATGGTTTTCACATGTGTCATGATCATAGACAACAGGTGTAACAGTACTTTGTAGTTGTGAGTTCTGAAAGGACGTGTCTTTCAGTATGTCACCAATGACACCGTGGACACATACAGTCGTGCACACTTGTGGAACAGCTGGTTCAAATGGTTCTGAGTAATATGGGACTTAACATCGGAGGTCATCAGTCCCCTAGAACTTAGAACTATTTAAACCTGACTAACCTAAGGACATCATACACATCCATGCCCGAGGCAGGATTCGAACCTGTGACCGTAGCGGTCGCGCGGTTCCGGACTGAAGCACCTAGAACCGCTCGGCCACCGCGGCCGGCTCTTGTGGAACAGGAATGATCAAAATGAGAGAGATTTTGCACTAATCAATCTTTATTATTAGGGATTTCATAATCAGTCTTTATTATTACGAGTTATGAAACATTAAATAATCGTATTAGGTGGGTAAGGAACATAAAACATCATTATGCGTAACTCTGCAATGCATTTATCATGCAGTTTTAAGTTACATTTGAGGCACATTTTGACGTCTTATTTTCAAAAAGCGGAAACCTACCTCTTCTTCTGACCTTACTACTGAGGATAATATGGCGACCTTGTCGGTTGCAGGGTCGTTATCGGACCTGTGGGCATATATGGGTTAACGACGTCGTACAAAATTTACATACCGTTGCCGCTGTTATGTTATAACTAAGAACTACAGTTAAAGCGCCACGGGGTAATTGTGTTATTTTTTAGTGTTTTAATTGAAAACAGTTTTTACGAGCGCAGAACTGTGTTTTTTATGAGAACTATCTGTGTGCACAAAAATAATACAGAAAACAGGATAGATGACACCCCGCATATTTCCGTGAATTATTCATAATAACTTCAATGCTGACGATTTACCGATAATCCGAATAACACAGTCTGTAATAAATTCACTTACAGTTGCTACCCTTTTAACGTTTTCTCTATCGTGTGTCTACAACTTTCAGCACGCTACCCGCGATTTAACCGTTTACTCGGTTCTCGGACCACCCTACCACGTGGCGACTATCGCCAACGCGTATGCTCCGTAATTTGTAAGGGCAGTTTAAATCTGAATGTGAAGATTGATGGAGTCCTCTAACGGAAAAACTGGTTTGGCTCTACACTCTTTTCAGTTGACGCGGTCCAGTTTCTGCTTTCCTTCTCTTTTGTTGGCCACGTTAAGCTGGTGCTACAGTCTGGCCACGCTACAGTCTAGCCACGTTAAGCTGGTGCTGTGATTCTGACTGTGGTTACCGTTAAGTCCAGACCATTGCAGATCCTGTTATTTAGCACGCGTAAAATGTTTTGTTAGAGTTGGAAGTCGTATCTAATGCAGAGAAAGGGAACAGCGTTTGGATGAATAATATAATACTTTAATGCGCTTCGAAATCACACGGCGGTCTGTCTCTCTGTTGATGGTACTCTACTGCGACATAGCAGATACAGCGAAGTAACAGAAAATTCGCCAATTCGGGAAATATTGGCAGTTGCGCGATGCGGTTGCCATATAAATGCACAGAAGAATTGGGATTTTCTTAACTAATGAAACTATTTACGGATAGTGTAATTGAATATTTCAGCAACTGTTGCAATCTCGCAGCACCCGCCTGTATTTAAGTAAACTGATTTACTAAATTAGTCCAAATGGAAAAATAATACGGGCTACCTACTAAAGGACGTGTAGACAAGGGAGGAGTATCTATCACTCAGTCCCACTGTTTACACGGGTAAAAATGTGTTTTGTTCTTTTAGCCTTTTCATTAACCTTTCTCCTGCTTACTCAATTTCCATAAGCAAATCGTTTGTCACGTGTGTTTGACTTCTCCCGGCGTAATTCATGATTAGATAATTTGCGAGTAAACGGTCGGATGTCATTGTCCAGCATGCACAATATCTCGGCAGCCACCCAGTATGTAAACTGATACGGTCCGCTCACATGTTGAGTAGCTAGTAGTTACAGCTTACACGTATTGTAATGCGTTCATATAGATGTAATGACTTCCTCTCATTCACGTGTCGTATTGGGTATGGACTATATAAAATCTGAGCCGGCCGCCGTGGCCGAGCGGTTCTAGGCGCTTCATTCCGGAAGCGCGCGACCGCTACGGTCGCAGGTTCGAATCCTGCTTCGGGCATGGATGTGTCTGGTGTCCTTAGGTTAGTTAGGTTTAAGTAGTTTTAAGTTCTATGGGGCTGATGACCTCAGATGTTACGTCCCATAGTGCTCAGAACCATTTTATATAAAATCTGGCTACAAATGTGGAACAGAAATTTCAATTACGTGCCATATTTTATGTGGTGCTCACCCACGCGTGTTTGATTATGATGTAATTGTGGAAATCGGCTGATATCACAACCAATAAGAAATAAAAAGGGTACAGCCTACTAGGCACCATGCCTTCCTTCATCTAATCATTTACATACCCACTGATGGTTTGTACGTGTACCAAGTTACATTGGCATTGGGCACGTCTCGCGAGTGCTTCAGTCTTTTTGACAGCCATTGTGTATAGAGACTGTGCTTCGAATTATTGTATACTACTATCTCCTTAAATATTTACTATTTCTGCTGAAACACCTTTCATACAGGGTCCCTCTCCTAACAGTCGGTTGGCACATAAGTGGAATTTTACGTGCTCATTCGAGAGAGCGTTCCCAGATTAGTGTGGTGCGGATTTCGTTTTATCGCTGCGTGGAAACAGTAAAACACGAAGAATAACGGATATTCCAGTAGCGACAGCATCGCCCTGGCCCGCGCTGATTGCCACCACCATGCAGAAGCGCTGCTCAGTCGCTACTGGAGTTTTGATTATTCTTCGTGTTTTACTGTTCCTGCTGATGCATATCGATGAAACGAATAATTCATTAGACTAATCTGGGCTCATTCTGTCGAAAGGGCTCGTAAAATCCCACGTTAAAAATCATCTTTTTTCTTATGGGAAACAAACCGTCGCTTTCCATCCACGATGAGCGTCTTATGAAAGACATGATGAGCAG
Source organism: Schistocerca piceifrons (assembly GCF_021461385.2). Lineage (NCBI taxonomy): Eukaryota > Metazoa > Arthropoda > Insecta > Orthoptera > Acrididae > Schistocerca > Schistocerca piceifrons. Next base: position 183,152,963 of record NC_060145.1, read on the forward strand.
GAGGGATTTGTTTGCGCAGATTCCATCCACACGATTCAAAAACGAAATAGCAAATATATTTCGAAACACCAGAGAGAATGTGCCTGACGAACCATGGAACAGGCAGCCGGTGTGCACTGAGGTGACAAAAGCCATCCAAGGGATACCTCCTAACATCGTGTCGGACCTTCTTTTGCCCGGCGTAGTCTAGCAATTCGACGTGTCATGGACTCAACAAGTCGGTGGAAGTCTCCTACAGAAATATTGAGCCATGCTGCTTCTATAATCTGCGAAGGTGTTGCGGGTGCAGGATTTTGTGGACGAACTGACATCTCGAACATCTCCCGTAAATATTCGATAGAATTCATGTCGGGCGATCTGGGTGGGCAGATCGTTCGCTCGAATTGTCCAGAATATTCTGACATGGCTAATTGTCATCTATAAACATTCCATCGTTGTTTGAGAACATGAAATCTCCAAGTAGAAAGTGGTTTCTAAGTAGCCGAACATCATTTCCAGTCCATGGTCGGTTCAGTTGGACCAGAGGACCTAGTCCATTCCAAGCGAACACAGCCCGCATCATTATGCAGCCACCAGCAGCTTGCACATCGCTTTTTTGACGATCTGGACCGATGGCTTCGTGGGGTCTCGATCCCTACTATCATCTCTTTCGAACTGAAATGGAGACTCACCTGAACAGGCTACTGTTTTCCTGTCAACTGAGGCCCTACCGGTGGGGACACGAACCCTGGAGATATGCTGCTGGCTATGTCGTGCTGTTACCAATGGCACTCGTGCCGGTAGTCCGCTACCATAGCCCTTTAACGTCACATTTCTTTGGACTGTCCTAACGGATACGTTCGTAGTACGACCCACATAGATTTCTGCATTTATTTCATGCAGTCTTGCTTGTCTGTTAGCACTGACAACTCTATGCCAGGCCGCTACTCAAGGTCGTTAAGTGAAAGCCGTCGGACAGTGCCTTGTTCGTACGCGAAACGTAGTATTCTCGGCACAGTCTTGACACTGTGGATGGCGTAATATTGAATTTCCTAACGATTTCCGAAATAGGATGTCCCTTGCAGCCGGCCGGTGTGGCTGAGCGGTTCTAGGCGCTTCATTCTGGAACCGCGCTGCTGCTACGGTCGCAGGTTCGAATCCTGCCTCGGGCATGGATGTGTGTGATGTCCTTAGGTTAGTTAGGTTTAAGTAGTTCTAAGTTCTAAGGGACTGATGACCTCAGATGTTAAGTCCCATAGTACTCAGAGCCATTTGAACCATTTTTTTGTCCGTTGCATCTAGCTCCAACTACCATTCCGCGATCAAAGTCTGGAAATTCCCATCGTGCGACCATAATCACGTCGGAAACCTTTTGACATGGATCACCTGAGTACAAATGACAGCTTCGCAAATGCTTTGCCCTTTATATGAGCGTTGGAACTTAAATAGTGGCAACTATTTATTTACAGCTGAAACAAAATAGATACGTGTTTCAAAGTTTTACTGACCTTCAAAGTAGTGACCAGCATTGTGTATAACCTGTTGCTAGCGATGGGGAAGTCGTAGGATACTGTTAGCAGTGGCAGTTGTGTTGACAGTTCGAGCGGCGCGGTCTGTTGCTCGACGAATATGTAGCAGTTCTGAAGCGAATGCCGTGCAGTGTTTACAAATCGAGCTGAACTTACGAGGCCTTAAGTCAGGGGAGTGCAGTAGGTGGTACAGCACTTAGCAGCCCCATCAGTCGAACAAATCAGTCAGTAACAGCCTGCACTGTACCTGCTTGAGCATTGACCTCCAAAATGATGGCCAGATCCTGCAGAAAGTGTCATCACTTCTGTCTCTAAGCTGGTCGTAGGTTGTGTTCCAAAAATGAAGAGCATAGAGACAAAAGTGATGACACTTTCTGAAGGACCTGACCATCATTTTGCTGGACAATGCTCAAGCACGTACAGTGCAAGCTGTTGCTGATTTGTGTGACTTATGGGGCTACTAAGTGTTGTACCACCTACTGCACTCGCCTGACTTAAGCCCTCATGAGTTCAACTCGATTTCTAAACTGAAGGAAACACTTCACGGCATTCGCTTCATAACTGCTGCAAATTCGTCGGGCAATAGACCTCGCCGCTCGAACTGTCAGCACATCTGACACTGCTAAGAGTATCCTATGATTTCCATATCTCTGGCAACGTGTTATACACCATACTGGTGGCTACTTTGAAGGTCAGTAAAACTTTGAAATGGTTCAAATGGCTCTGAGCACTATGGGACTTAGCTTCTGAGATCATTAGTCCCCTAGAACTTAGAACTACTTAAACATAACTAAACTAAGGACATCACACACATCCATGCCCGAGGCAGGATTCGAACCTGCGACCATAGCCCCGTCGCGCGGTTCCAGACTGTAGCGCCTAGAACCGCTCGGCCCCCCTGGCCGGCAAAACATTGAAACACGTATCTATTTGGTACGAGCTGTAAATAAATAGTTGCCACTATTAAACTTCCAACCCTCGTATCTTTTGTACGAGATACTACTGCCGTCGGTATGTGTGCGTATCTTTATCCCGTGACTTTCGTCACCTCAGTGTATGTAGGCGCAACTTCGTATTTTCCATCTGTTGTAAACGGTTGGCGAAAAGCGCTGTCCTCTGGTCGTGTTCTCGTTCGTCATCGCCGTGACTGCCCATTCCTGGCGACTGTCCGATATATATTGGGTCCGGCCGGCTCCGAGGTCCGACCGGCCGGGCGGTGTCGCCGGGGATCGATACGGGTGCCCGAGAGACTGCCTCTCTCCTCCCTGCCCAGCGTGCTCGAGAGCGCTGCCCCTCTCCCGCCCCCCGCCCCTCGGAAAGCCGTCCCTTCCCGCCGCAGCGACCGCGCCGTCCGCCCCCGCGGCCGCGTCGTCTCTGGCCCCGTCGCTCCCAGCCGCGCTGCGGTTTCGGGCCGAATAAAAACCGCTCGCAGTCGCCGTCTGCGAGACGACGTCGTAGGCAGTCGCCGGCGCGAGATGAAAGCGGCCGCCGCACTAGCTATTAGATCAGCTGCCGGGCGCCCCTGCGGCGGATCAAAGCGTTATTAGCGGCCGGAGGCACGGCGCCCCGAGCCGCGTCGAGTGCTGCTGCTGCTGCCACCGCTACCGCTGCTCGCTGCAGCTGCGGCAGAGACCCCAGCTGCCGGCACAACGCCAGCCACTCGCCTGGCGCCGCGCGCGCGCGCGCTGACGGGTTCCCAATGGTCGGACCACTGACTCATTCCGTAGCAGTCACGAATAATGTAATCAGTGACGCAACTTCTGAGAATTCAGCTGAACCAAACTTTGACTGCAGCTAACATTTCGGGCCGGCTGCGGTGGCCGAGCGGTTCTAGGCGCTTCAGTCCGGAACCGCGCGACTGCTACGGTCGCAGGTTCGAATCCTGCCTCGGGCATGGACGTGTGTGATGTCCTTATGTTAGATAGGTTTAAGTAGTTCTAAGTTCTAGGGGACTGATGACCTCCGATGTTAAGTCCCAAAGTACCCAGAGCCGTAACATTTCGGCTGTAAACCGGGGAGCCACCTTCGGAGCAGGCCGGAAAGACTTCCGCTGCCGTCCACGTTACACAGCAGGGCCCGCCACGGCGTCCTTAACTTCACGCGCTCTGTGTGCGGGCCGCGGGCGGGCCGATGCCCGACTTGTCATTCGGCTTCGCTCGTCCCTTCTCGGAAGTATCCGGAACAGCGCGACATTTCAGTTGCCATAACAGTGCGGTATTTTGTGGTGGGCGCAACTCCCTCGAGTTCGGCAGACTCGTGGTGTCAGCGCATTTGTTCGTAGTATGAGGGACGTTCACAGGTCCCGTGGCGCTCTGCACTAAAAGAGACAGTCTAGCGACCTATAGTCACAAGCCTTTAAAATGAATGTTAATGACAGAAGAGAGGGATGAGAATTCTCACTTTGCATAAGCGACGGGTACTGCTTATTTGCTACGAAACGACATTATTGTACCATGCTGAAAGATTTCAAACTTTAAATGACAATAAAAGAGCAAAAATTGACAACGACCGAGAGGCGGCATTCATTATTCTGTACATAAAGAAACACTTTGTGTCAAATTTGCAAGCATGGAGAACTCCAAGAAACTGATCGTACAGATAGTAAAATTTCTAAAGTCTCGCCAGTTATTCCATTTTCAGTTGCACCAGTTTGCAGTGAAAGTGAGCGAAGAGTATGGAGATTTCATATATTAATGCAAAGTACGTTGGCTAAGTAAAGGGGCATGCCCGGAACGATTTTTCGAGTTAAATCTCGTTGTTGTTGAATTTATGAAGGTAAAAGAAGTACGGGAACAGGAAAATTTAAATGCGACGCGTTCCGTGTTTTTGCCTCTTCCCCCCCCCCCCCTCCCCCCCCCCCCCTCCCGGCGCTCAGACAGTGCGGCGTGTGAGTGAGGGAAATGTCAAGCGAGGCTAAGCGCGTTCGCACTGGGGCCCGGATGTGGGAAAATCTTGGCCACCCCTTTTATACAGGGTGATTCAGCCGCCTCTACCTATTCGTTTTATGCAACCCGCAACGCCTTCAAAAACCACGCGCTAGGTTTTAATATTCTCTTACTCACTACACGTAAACCATAAGCCCTACAGAAAAAAATTAACAGGACTTGTTTGGGGAAATTGAATGTAGCTAAATTTTGTATTGGGATACATATTCGCTGGAGGCCACAGTTTGAGTTTTTCAAGAAAAACTCATTTGAAAGTCACTTTTGTGCGATTTTATGGAATACCATTACAGCTGGCACCTGCAGCGAAAATGTATCCTGATGCAAAATTTAACTGTTCTAAATTTCCTACAAATAAGTCCTGTGCTAGCTTATCGAAAATATCCAGACACCTATCCATGGTCGTTAATATGGGACTTGTCCAGTCTTCGCGTTTATGGCAACTTAAACTCTGCTGAAGACTCTTTCAACTAGGTCTCTGAATGTCTGTGGTGGTAAGTATGGAGAAGGTAGTGTTGGAATGAATACTGGGATCTGGAGCAGAGACGACGATTTAACTCAGCCAAGAGGTGTTCCATTGAGTTCAGATGGGAGTCTGGGCGGGGCAGTCCATTTCAGGAATGTTATTGTCCACAAACCGTTGCTCCACAGACTCTGCTTTATGTTCAAATATGTGTGAAATCTTATGGGACTTAACTGCTAAGGACAAACACACACACACCCATGCCCGAGGGAGGCCTCGAACATCCGCCGGGATCAGCTGCACAATCCATGACTGCAGCGCCCAAGACCGCTCGGCTAATCCCGCACGGCTGCTTTATGACAAGGTGGATTGTAATGCTGGTACAATCAACATCTCGAACTGCCCCTCTGCTATAAATCTATGCAGTTCACAATGCTGTAACATCTGTTCATATCCTTCTGCATTTAGCATTTGCAATAAGGAAACCACACCACAGTCACGTGAAATACATCCATACTGTAATACTGCTTTCCCATATTTAGATGTTGGCGCTACACGTGATGGCAGGTAATGTGATTCACCACTCTAGATCACCTGTTTCCAGTAATTCAGTGACCAATGGCGTCGCTGTTTACACCATCTCAAGCGTCGCTTGGCAATGGCTTATGAGGATCTGCTTGATCATTGTACCCGATTCTTTTTAACACTCTGCCCACAGTGATTGTGCTAGCTGGACTGCTGGTAGCACTTTGGAACTTCGAATGATTCCTTCCGCTCATTTCATATGAATTTTTTTTCACAACCCTCCACAATGCTCGAATGCCCCTGTTCATCAGTATATGAGGTCTGCCTGGTCTTGGGGATGCACCGATTGTTCCTTCGCATTTCCACTTCACAATGAATCACCAACAGTCGACTTGGGCAGCTTTATGAACATAGAAGACATGTCCGTGGTGGATTTGATATATAGGTGACATCCATTGACCAGTTCTCGTGATCGACCAATACTGCTGCCACGTGCTCTCTGCTGAGAAAGCAATACTGCCTGCCTCCTTTTATATAGGTGGGTCCACCTCCCTTGACATCTAATGGTCAATTTCACATTACATAAGGTGAACGTGTGACCGTTACCATCATTCTTTCTGGCCCAGTTCGAAGATGTCCGAAATGTTCACAGCCGAAAATATTATCAGCAGACAAAGTTTGGTTTTGGGTGAATTCTCGCTTTTTTATGAATCAAGGAATAAGTAGTGAGAATATGAAGATTTACATAGTGACGCAACAGCTTGAAATGAACTCGACAGCACAACAGATTTGACGTCTAAGTCCCTGCACTCACAGAATGAACGACAGAAGAGACTTGAACTAACACACATGATACAACAGACGAACCGAGAAGTAGATAACGAAAACAAAGTAAGTGACGGGACAGAGGAGAATGTCGATCACGACACTAGTTAGACCATAATACATGACGAATTGTGCTGTATCTGTAGCCAGTTTGTATCTGTAATATGGGGAAAACAGATAAGCCTCACTAAAGAAGAATGCCTAGTAGGGGGTGCGAGGCATGAAGTCCTTCTGAGGTATCCCTCCCTAAGGGGGCAAGGTGGTGGCAAATCTAGCTACTCCTTCGAACTTTCCAATCATATCTATGCTTTCTTCAGTTTAAATAATTAATTTGTAATTTCTCAATTTTACATGAATGGTACACTGTGTTATGTCTATAAACAGATCTTGAGGAGAGGAAGTGAACCAGCAAATAAAAGATGTAGGGCGCTATTTAGAATAGATGTACTGTTGCTTATATCGTTTTAACAACAAAGTTACAAGAAAGACAATAATGCTGGTTAAATTTCCAGCTACATCTGTACTCTGGAAACCACCTTACGGTGTTTGACGGTAGCTAAACAGCATCCACTTGATACATTTTTATTTTGGTTCTGAACAAAAGGCTATTTGAGATGGTCAAGGTATTGTAGTGGCTCCTTACCAGTTAGAGGGCCCGCACAACAAACGAGCAACGTGGGCTGCCGACCTCCGTTCAAGAGCTCATATCAAAACATTGTCAATTAATGTAAACATCAACAAACTTTCTGCATAAACACGGCACTACTTCGTGAAAAGCCATTTGACAGAGATCCATCAATTAGAACTAATGTGACTAAGTGTAGCGTTCTGCAGAATCGGTGTTATAAGTGTGCCAGCAGAGTGAGGCCGCCAGTGTGTACCTTCAGCTAGGACAGCTCCGGCCAATACCTACGCCGGCTCTAGCCCAGTAGACGCTCGCCCTAGTCTTTCTGTAGAAATTTGTGTCTTGTTGGGCGTAATGCCACTTTGGAATTGTGTAGCGTACTATTTTGGTTGTTATTATTTCTTTTCATTATCTTGTAACTTTTATCTGGCTTTTGTCACTACAAGAATTATTGTGTTTCTTGTTGTTTTTGAGTTTGGAAATTAGTACACGCCAAGAAGGCGTTTTAGTTAAACAAAGTGTATTGAAACTTGATCGTTAGTTCTTTCGGGTAGGTCACGGGCAACATAGCGTAGGATTCCGAACCAGAGACCCACATTTATCATAGTGGACAACTCGGATCTGGGTCGCGGTGAGAACACGATCAGTCGTAACCCATATGACGATATGTCCATTGCGACCAGCAAGCGAAAAAGAAATCTGAAGTCGCTGTATGAAGTCAACAATAATGCAGAACTTCTGAAACATATCGTAACAGGTGATTAAATATGGATTACTGACATCACGTGGAAACTAAAGCTCAGTCGTCGTCGTGAAGCAGTGTGGGCCACCAAGATCGGAAAAAACTCGCCAAGTGAGCTCAAATGTTAAGATTATTACTCACATTGTTCATCAATTTTAAGATCATAGTGCACCATGATTTCTGACCACAGGGTTGAACGATCAGTAAGGGACTTGGATTTGTAGTGAAACAATTCATGACATTTGCGCATTGATAATGTAGCCGACCGCACTACATTGCTTGTTCGTGAGTTTTTTTTTTACCAAAAACCTTACTGCAGCGATGCCTCAGCTCCCATATGCGCCAGACATAGCCCCGTGGGACTATGTTACTCCTCACTGTTCACAAAAAAAAAGAGAAAACTTCAAGAGACCGTTGTTTTAAAAGCACAGATAACGTTAAGAACGGATCACTAACAGAGCTAAATCCTAACCCACATACCAAAGTCTTCAGTTGTTTCGGCGAGTGGAATAAGTACTCACATATTTGCCTAATATTACACTATGTGAGCAAAAGTATCCGGACACCCCCAGAAACATATGTTTTTCATATTAGGTGCATTGTGCTGCCACCTATTGCCAGGTATTCCATATCAGCGACCTCAGTAGTCATTAGACATCGTGAGAGAGCATAATGGGGCGCTCCGCAGAACTCACGGACTTCGAACGTGGTCAGGTGATTGGATGTCATTTGTGTCATACGTCTGTAAGCGAGATTTCCACCGTCCTAAACATTCCTAGATCCACTGTTTCCGATGTGGAAACGTGAAGGGACACGTACAGCACAACAGCGTACAGGCCGACCTCGTCTGTTCACTGACAGAGACCGCCGACATTTAAAGAGGGTCGTAATGTGTAATAGGCAGACATCTATTCAGACCATCACACAGGAATTCCAAACTGCATCAGGATCCACTGCAAGTACTATGACAGTTGTGCGGGAGGTGAGAAAACTTGGATTTCATGGTCGAGCGGCTGCTCATAAGCCACACATCACGCCGGTAAATGTCAAACGACGCCTTGCTTATTGTAAGGAGCGTAAACATTGGACCACTGGATAGTGGAAAAACGTTGTGTGGAGTGACGAATCACGGCACACAATGTGGCAATCCGATGGCAGGGTGCAGGTATGGCAAATGCCCGGTGAACGTCTGCCAGCATGTGTAGCGCCAACAGTAAAATCCGAAGGCGGTGGTGTTATGGTGTGGTCGCGTTTTCCATGGAGGGGGCTTGCACCCCTTGCTGGTTTGCGTGCTAGTATCACACCACAGGCCTGTATCGATGTTTTAAGCACCTTCTTGCTTCCCACTGTTGAAGAACAATTCGGGGATGGCAATTGCATCTTTCAACAAGATCGATCACCTGTTAATAATGCACGGCCTGTGGTAGAGTGGTTACACGACAGTAACATCCCTTTAATGGACTGGACTGCACAGAGTCCTGACCTGAATCCTATAGAACACCTTTGGGATGTTTTGGAACGCCGCATTCGTGTCAGACCTCACTGGCCGACATCGAGACCTCTCCTCAATACAGCACTCCGTGAAGAGTGTTCTGTCATTCCCCAAGAAACCTTCCAGCACCTGATTGAACGTAGTGGAAGCTGTCATCAAGACTAAGGGTGGGCCAACACCGTACTGAATTCCAGCATTACCGATGGAGGGCGCCACGAACTTGTATGTCATTTTCAGCCAGGCGTCTGGATACTTTCGATTACATAGTGTATATAGGGTAACCGTGGTCTAGGGGTAGCGTCTTTGATTCATAATCAAAACGTCTTCGGTCCCGGGTTCGATCCCCGCCACTGCCCAAATTTTGATATATAATCAGCATTGGCGGCCGAAGACTTCCGGCATAAGAAGTCAGCCTCATTCTGCCAACGGCCTTGTCAAAGAGGGCGGAGGAGCGGATAGAGGTTCAGGGCACTCTCTTGTCCTAGGGGTGGGAAATTGCCCCTAAAGGCGGAAGAATCAGCAATGATCAACGACATGAGGATGCAGAAGGCAATGGAAACCACTGCATTGAAGACACATAACGTGTATCCACAGGACATGTGGCCTGTAATTGAAGAAGTGTCATGATGATCTCTCCATTGGCAAAAGATTCCGGAATAGTCCCCCATTCGGATCTCCGGGAGGGGACTGCCAAGGGGGAGGTTACCATGAGAAAAAGATTGAATAATCAACGAAAGGATAACGTTCTACGAGTCGGGGCGTGGAATGTCAGAAGCTTGAACGTGGTAGGGAAACTAGAAAATCTGAAAAGGGAAATGCAAAGGCTCAATCTAGATATAGTAGGGGTCAGTGAAGTGAAGTGGAAGGAAGACAAGGATTTCTAGTCAGATGAGTATCGGGTAATGTCAACAGCAGCAGAAAATGGTATAACAGGTGTAGGATTCGTTATGAATAGGAAGGTAGGGTAGAGGGTGTGTTACTGTGAACAGTTCAGTGACCGGGTTGTTTTAATCAGAATCGACAGCAGACCAACACCGACAACGATAGTTCGGGTATACATGCCGTCGTCGCAAGCTGAACATGAACAGATAGAGAAAGTGTATGAGGATATTGAAAGGATAATGCAGTATGTAAAGGGGGACGAAAATCTAATAGTCATGGGCGACTGGAATGCAGTTGTAGGGGAAGGAGTAGAAGAAAAGGTTACAGGAGAATATGGGCTTGGGACAAGGAATGAAAGAGGAGAAAGACTAATTGAGTTCTGTAACAAGTTTCAGCTGGTAATAGCGAATACCCTGTTCAAGAATCACAAGAGGAGGAGGTATACTTGGAAAAGGCCGGGAGATACGGGAAGATTTCAATTAGATTACATCATCGTCAGACAGAGATTCCGAAATCAGATACTGTATTGTAAGGCGTACCCAGGAGCAGATATAGACTCAGATCACAATATAGTAGTGATGAAGAGTAGGCTGAAGTTCAAGACATTAGTCAGGAAGAATCAATACGCAAAGAAGTGGGATACGGAAGCACTAAGGAATGACGAGATACGTTTGAAGTTCTCTAACGCTATAGATACAGCAATAAGGAATAGCGCAGTAGGCAGTACAGTTGAAGAGGAATGGACATCTCTAAAAAGGGCCATCACAGAAGTTGGGGAGGAAAACATAGGTACAAAGAAGGTAGCTGCGAAGAAACCATGGGTAACAGAAGAAATACTTCAGTTGATTGATGAAAGGAGGAAGTACAAACATGTTCCGGGAAAGTCAGGAATACAGAAATACAAGTCGCTGAGGAATGAAATAAATAGGAAGTGCAGGGAAGCTAAGGCGAAATGGCTGCAGGAAAAATGTGAAGACATCGAAAAAGATATGATTGTCGGAAGGACAGACTCAGCATACAGGAAAGTCAAAACAACCTTTGGTGACATTAAAAGCAACGGTGGTAACATTAAGAGTGCAACGGGAATTCCACTGTTAAATGCAGAGGAGAGAGCAGATAGGTGGAAAGAATAAATTGAAAGCGTCTATGAGGGTGAAGATCTGTCTGACGTGATAGAAGAAGAAACAGGAGTCGATTTAGAAGAGATAGGGGATCCAGTATTAGAATCGCAATTTAAAAGAGCTTTGGAGGACTTACGGTCAAATAAGGCAGAAGGGATAGATAACATTCCATCAGAATTTCTAAAATCATTGGGGTAAGTGGCAGCAAAACGACTATTCACGTTGGTGTGTAGAATATATGAGTCTGGCGATATACCATCTGACTTTCGGAAAAGCATCATCCACACAATTCCGAAGACGGCAAGAGCTGACAAGTGCGAGAATTATCGCACAATCAGCTTAACAGCTCATGCATCGAAGCTGCTTACAAGAATAATATACAGAAGAATGGAAAAGAAAATTGAGAATGCGCTAGGTGACGATCAGTTTGGCTTTAGGAAAAGTAAAGGGACGAGAGAGGCAATTCTGACGTTACGGCTAATAATGGAAGCAAGGCTAAAGAAAAATCAAGACACTTTCATAGGATTTGTCGACCTGGAAAAAGCGTTCGACAATATAAAATGGTGCAAGCTGTTCGAGATTCTGAAAAAAGTATGGGTAAGCTATAGGGAGAGACGGGTCATATGCAATATGTACAACAACCAAGAGGGAATAATAAGAGTGGACGATCAAGAACGAAGTGCTCGTATTAAGAAGGGTGTAAGACAAGGCTGTAGCCTTTCGCCCTACTCTTTAATCTGTACATCGAGGAAGCAATGATGGAAATAAAAGAAAGGTTCAGGAGTGGAATTAAAATACAAGGTGAAAGGATATCAATGATACGATTCGCTGATGACATTGCTATCCTGAAGAATTAAATGATCTGCCGAACGGAATGAACAGTCTAATGGCTACACAGTATGGTTTGAGAGTAAATAGGAGAAAGACGAAGGTAATGAGAAGTAGTAGAAATGAGAACAGCGAGAAACTTAACATCAGGATTGATGGTCACGAAGTCAATGAAGTTAAGGAATTCTGCTACCTAGGCAGTAAAATAACCAATGACGGACGGAGCAAGAAGGACATCAAAAGCAGACTCGGTATGGCAAAAAAGGCATTTCTGGCCAAGAGAAGTCTACTAATATCAAATACCGGCCTTAATTTGAGGAAGAAATATCTGAGGATGTACGTCTGGAGTACAGCATTGTATGGTAGTGAAACATGGACTGTGGGAAAACCGGAACACAAGAGAATCGAAGCGTTTGAGATGTGGTGCTATAGACGAATGTTGAAAATTAGGTGGACTGATAAGGTAAGGAATGAGGAGGTTCTACGCAGAATCGGAGAGGAAAGGAATATGTGGAAAACACTGATAAGGAGAAGAGACAGGATGATAGGACATCTGCTAAGACATGAGGGAATGACTTCCATGGTACTAGAGGGAGCTGTAGAGGGCAAAAACTGTAGAGGAAGACAGAGATTGGAATACGTCAAGCAAATAATTGAGGACGTAGGTTGCAAGTGCTACCCTGAGATGAAGAGGTTAGCACAGGAAAGGAATTCATGGCGGGCCGCATCAAACCAGTCAGTAGACTGATGGAAAAAAAGAGGCTGTTATGAAGGAAACAACAAAGATGTAGACGAATAAGGTAAAATTATTACCAAAAAATAAAAATACACGTCGTACATCGTCGTCGATGGAAGCTCGTTTTCAGAAGTAAAAAGTTACCTCGAGCGTAAAACGAGTGCGTGTAATAGGACCATAACTGTTCACAATTACTTAATGACCGAGACTACGTACTAGTTCTGATCTCTGGTTGTTATGTATTTTAAAAAAAAAGCTGTTCCAAACTTGGAGGGAAGTATGCAGTGATGGCGAAAAGACTAGCAGGTGACTCTCTAGCAAATATAATGCAATATGCAATGGGAACGTAGCAAGATACCAATCTAGTCTTATCCTCATCATCGATAATGTGAAGAAATGTAGGGAGCTAACTGGTGTTTTTCATTGCGTAGAGACGGAGATCACTGCAGAGCATTATCCCTTAGTTAGTCTAGGATGAGGTAAAGGCATCAGCCTCCGTCGCGTTGTAGGAATAACCGTAGAATTCACATTAAGGATGAGGGGCGAACACGGCAGATCTGCATCGGGATGGACGGATGAGAATCTGAAACGGCCACGGCAAATGTCGAGATGGTGCCTTTCAAAGAATACAGCTGATTTCTAGTCCCCAATCCGATGTTGTGCTCCGTCTCAAATGACCCCACTGTCGACGGGACGTTTGTTCTTGACAGGCTGCTTTACCGGAACAGAAGTGTCTCTTCTGCATAAGTGCCGGCTACAGACGCCAACACAGAGAGAAATTTGTCAGACTAAATCTTGTTGATGAACGGGACCCTAGTAGCGTTTTTAAACAGAGTTTCTACCGGGCTCGGTATACAGTTATCTGAAGTTTTGTTGTTGTAGCAACTATTCCTAAATTAAGGGGGGAAAAAGGCAGGACTGCTTGACAGATTATAACTAAGATGGACGAAATTCATCCGGGCTCCAATGCTGAAGACAATTTACTTTTGAAGTGCTTGAATTTCAGAGTGACCGTGTAGGTACTGAAGAAGAACATAACTCTTTCTGCCCAGTGGAGGGAGGGAGGAAGATCAGAGTTTTAATGTTCCGTCTACGTCGAGGTCATTAGAAAGGGAGCACAATAATGAATTGTTCATTATAGGAAATGGCCCTTGCTCTTTCAAAGAAACCCTCCCGGCATTTGTCTGGAGCAATGTAGGGAAATGACGAAAAACCTAATCCGGAGGGCCGGACGCGGATTTGAACCGTCGTCCTCCCGAATGCCAATTCAGTCTGCTAAGCACTGCGCCACCGCCCGCAAGGTGAAGTTAAAACAACGGACATCTCTAACATTTCTATGATGTAATGCAAGACCGCAGAATGAAAATACAGGAGGACGACACAATATCCTGACGAGAAACTAGATTGTTGACTTGACTACAAACGTTTCCGAGAGAAAGTTTCCACGCAGTCTTTTTTTTTTTTTGTTTTTTACAGATTCGTTATTGCAGTTGAAATCCAGTTCAGTCACCACCCGTGAAAGAGTGAAGTTCGATGAGAAGCTGCCAAAATCGGTTTCTTCAGCTATTAAGATGACCACCGTAGTCCTTTTAATTTTTATCTGAGGGCGTAATGCTCATTTATTACTTGGAAAATGTGAAGAACCTTAACTGGAGTCATATTGTTCTTCGTTGTTGGCTCCTGTGAAACATTTCTTTAATGATCGGGATGCACGAAATACCCGTTTGCTTTAAGGGGTGATGAAAAGGCCTTGCAATGCAAAATCGATGTGCCAATCAGGCAAAATCGCCTTGAGCGTTGAGACATTCATCCCACTGACGCACCAACTTGAAGATACCCGCTTGGTAAGAAAAAAACCATGTACTGCTGCTTGAAGACGACGTCCTTAACCACCTGCTGCACATTCTCGTCCGACAGAAAACGTCGACCCTTCGAAGCCTTTTTTAAAAAAGGGACTGAAAGCGTTATAATCGCATGGGCAGAGATCAGGACCATACGGCAGGTGCTCGAGAGTCTCCCACTTGAGTTACTGTAATTTCTGCGTTACATTTCCAACACAGGAACGTGTGTTATCGTGAAGCAGCTGCCCCCCTTGGCACACGATTCCACAGTGATGGTTTTCGACATACATTCTGCCGTATAATATTTTTCATTCTCTGATGGATCTCTATCATGTTTATTGTTCAGCAGCTAAGAAAAGACTAACAACACGCTGATCATGTTTGAACGCATTTGGTAATAACGTCGCCGCAGTTCACGTTGCCGCATTCACCGCACGCACCTCCTAAATACACGAATGCCATAGTGAACCCTTGCCTTCATGTCGGTGCTTACACTGAGGTGACAAAAGTCGTGGGATACCTCCTAAGCCGGCCGGAGTGGCCGAGCGGTTCTAGGCGCTACAGTCTGGAAGCGCGCGACCGCTACGGTCGCAGGTTCGAATCCTGCCTCGGGCATGGATGTGTGTGATGTCCTTCGGTTAGTTAGGTTTAAGTAGCTCTAAGTTCTAGGGGACTGATGACCTTAGAAGTTAAGTCCCATAGTGCTCAGAGCCATTTGAACCATTTTTGATACCTCCTAATATCGTGTCGCACCTCCTTTTGCCTAGCCCGGCGTAGTGCAGCAACTCGACGTGGCGTGCACTCAACTTGTCTTTGGAAGTCCACTGCAGAAAACTAGAGCCATGCTGCGTCTATAGCCGTCCATAATTGCGAAACTGTTGCCGCTGCAAGATTTTGTGCACGAACTGACCTCTCGACTATGTCCCATATATGTTTGATGGAAGTCATGTCGGGCCAAGCCATTCGCTCGAATTGTCCAGAGAGTTCTTCAAACCGATCGCGAACAATTGTGGCCCAGTGACAAGGCGCACTGTCATCCATAAAAAATTCATCGTTGTTTGGGAACATGAAGTCCATGAATGGCTGCAACTGGTCTCAAAGTAGCCGAACACAACCATTTCCATTCAGTGATTGGTTCATTCCAAGTTAACACAGTCCACGCCAATATGGAGTCACTGCCAGCTTGCACAGTGCCTTGTTCGCAACTTGGGTCCGTGGCCTTGTGGGGTCTGCGCGAAACTCGAACCCTACCATTAGCTCTTACCAACTGAAATCGGGAATCACCTGACCAGGCCACGATTTTCCAATCGTCTATGGCCGAAGAGAGTCGCTGCTGGCGATGTGCTGTTACCAAAGGCTCTCCCGTCGGTCGTCTACGGCCATAGCCCCTTCACGTTGTCTGTTGGCACCGAAAACTCTACTCCAACGCGCTCTGTCGTTAAATAAAGGCTGCCGATCACTGCGTTGTCCATGGTGAGGAGAGGTAATGCGTGAAACATGATATTCTTGGAGACTCTTGGCGCTGTGGATGGCGCAATATTGAATTCCCTAACGATTTCCGAAGTCCACGCGTCTAGCTCCAACTACCATTCCGGATTCAAAGTCTGTTAATTCCCGTCGTGTGACCATAATCACATCGGAAAACTTTTCAAGTGAGTCATCTGAGCACAAATGACGGCTCCGCCGATACACTGCCCTTTTATACCGTGTGTACGCGATACTGCTGCCATCTGTATATGTGGATATCACTACCCCATGACTTTTTTCAAGTATATGTACCTGCATCTGCGTAGCGCTACGTTGCGTAAACGGTGGAGCAACGCGCTCAAAGGGAAACTTCACGATCGCCGCTTACAGTACAGTGGACGATCCCCAAACTGATGTAGTTACAGTGGAAAAATATATTAATTGGGATTCTAATCGTACTTCATTGGTACTGTCCTCCTCATATTGTTCGAAGTGAGTTTTTTCTACTGCGCAACTTGAAAATTCCACTTAGTGAGAAGAAATCAGCGTAAAATCAGGAACTGACCATTGCCTGTTATCCATAGTTTGCAAAAAATCTATTTCTTCTTCGTACTGAAAATGTAGGAATTCTTAGGAAAAAGTGTGCAGCTATGAATGGAGAATGTGTTGTAAAATAAAGTGACTCTTTTATTTTAAATATATGTTTGTTTGCTGTTTTATCACATTTATCAAAGACCCTCATACGCTAAAGTACATGCAGCCGCTTTTTTCACGCACGGTTCACGAATGGAATAGAGGGAAGGAATAACGATACTGGTGTGCACTGCGTACACACGGCTTCTTTGGCAGACTGTAACAAAGACCTGCCTACAGACGAAGGCACGCCAGGGTAATTGATGGTTTTAATGCCATTGACAACAAAAGCTCGAAAGATAAGCTACGTTCTGCGTGGATAAGCACAACTCTCACGCCCTGAAACAGAGAACTTCCATTCAACTGTTGGGCTCAGTACACTGGATGATGATCAGATAACTATGTATGGAGCTCAGTATCAGATGCCAAGGCCGAACTCCATGTCTATTAACGTGACCCTTTCATGCTCAGTATGAAGCCTGGGACAGCTCTTTGAGCACTGGGTTCTGACACTGGACTATGATTGTGCTTATCCATTGAGAATGATGTAGCATGGGCAAAAAGATGCCCTTGTCAAGTTTGTTTACTTTCTCCATCCCGCTGTGTTTTAAGCACTGCATTCAGATTTCACATTTTCACTTACACTGGCCAGTCAGATAAATGTTACAACGTGTGAAAAGCTTGAGTAACCACCGCTTGGAGCGCAGACCGCTGCGAGACGTGCAGGAAAATAGTGAGGTTCTGGAAGATTCCGACAGGGTTGTGAAACCAAGCCGACTTTCCCTAAATCACTCCAGGCAAATGCTGAGATGGTTCCACTGAAAGAGCACAGTCGATTTCCTTCCTCATCCTTGAATCAGTCTGAGCTTGTGATCCATCACTCGACGTCTGAACGTTAAACCTCATTTTCCTTTTCGCTGCGCCAGGTTTCTCGGTTGAGAATCCATGGCGCGAACGGCCCGATCGAGGTGGTCCAAAAGATTCTCGGTTGCGTTTAAATCCGGGGAGTTCGATGTCCAGTGGATTACGGGAAACTTATCCTGGTGTTCATCGAACCACGCACGTACACAGCGAGCTATGTGACATGTTGTATTGTCCTGATGGAAGAGGCCATCGCGCGGAGAAAAACAAACTGCATGTAGGGGTGCTCGTGGTCCACACGTTTAGATACATACTTGAATTGATCCGTCGTGCCATCCGAAATGACGAGATTACCCAGGGAATGCCATTAAAACATTCCTCACACCATTAACGCATGCAGGGTGTGTGTTTTCAGAAGTTTCACGCCGTACACGCTAACGGCCATGTTTACGATGTAGCATAAAACGTGACTAACCTGAAAAGACCACCAGTCGCCGCTCAGTGGACGTCCAGTTGCTGTTTTGGCGTGCAGTTACCAGCCTTCCTCGCCGATGAGCAACAGACCGCATGGGTGCATGACCCACACACCTACTACGGACACCCATATGCAGCAACGACCACTGAACAGTCGTTGAGGAGACACTGTTGGTAGTCCTTTAGTTCGTCTGGGCGGTTAGTTGTACAACAGTTGCACGTCTATTTACCTGTACACATCTCTGTAACCGTCGTTCACCCCTGTCATCTATGGGCCGTGGTGCATTACACTTGCCTTGGCGCCAGTTTTGGACTGCGCCATTTTGCCGTGAACGCCATACTTTAACCGTAGTGGCATGCGAACAGTTTACCAACGTAACCGTTTCGGAATGCCTCCACCCTTTGCCCGAAAGCCAATGATCATACCGTTTTGGATGTCAGACACATCACTACGTTTCCGCATTACTACAACGGCTGCACTATTGTCCACGTCCGCACCGACACGCTTTATGTACCCTCCACTGCTGGTACTGCTGCGAGCCATCTGTGTGTGGTTATTGCACTGTGAAATCAACGCGACTCGACCGTATGGATAACCAATAAGAGAACAACATTTAGGGAAATAAGCCTCTGTACTGTATGTGTTAACAAACATTGTTTCAAGTAAATTTTTACCTTTCGCCAAATAATATCTCTTTACCTACTCCAGTGACTCTGCTGGTCGTAACTGCCTGTCTCTCCTGCGGTTTCTTGAGCGACATGTGTTACACTGATCTTTAGATTTCATGATCTTCAAACATTTATTTTACACAATGAATGGCAGAACATATTTCCGTATTTTAAAATAATTTTTTACTGTTATAACCTTTATAGCTGGGATACTTTACTTGTTAGCTTAACGCTGTGGACGAAGTCTAATCAAAGGCATACACACACCTCTATGTAATGCGGAAATGACCACCACGTGTCACGAGAGGCGGGCCCATAAGTATAGAAGGAGATGAGTATTGTTCTGTTAGTAGGGCAGCGGTAGCCGCTCAATGTGTCGGCTAGGAAAGCTCAGTGACTTTTAACGTGGACAAGTCTTTGGATGTTACCTGACTAACAGATCCATTAGGGCAGTGGTTCCAAGTCTGAGAGGTAAAAACTAAACGATTCGATATTATTTTAGTCACGAAACTAAATTATTTTCAAAAGATCAGTAATATTATCACAATTTTGAAGACTCTAACATTGATTATATAAGTTATCAATAATTACTTTTTCTCGGTTAGTAGGATTCATGCGTTGGAAGTTACATGTTCCTCACATAGTCCACCTCCGTACACACGTATGTTGTGCTCTGCCCCGTACATCACTGATGATAAAAGTGAAACATATACGTAACAAATGATAATATCTCCAAAAAATGGCTTCTCCGAGTTGTAGATAGCAACTGCAGTAGTCCATAAATTGCTTCATTACTCGCATCGAAACAGATAAATGAATTAATTGACAGCACGACACAGCAATAACTACATAATGGCTACTAAACTGCTGTGCACGCGTTATTATTATTATTATATTAGTGGCTGTGGTCAGACCCAAAGCATTAACAACCTGAAGTCTTCCAATTTCTGCCAGTTCAGAAGTTAGGAGTGCAGCAGTCATGTGATTCACGAACAGTAAGTATAGTGCACAAATGCACACATTTTAAATGGAGTTGGTGTGTGCAAAAGAAGCAAGTGTCGCAACGGAGAGGAGTAATGGAGGGGAAATATGTTTTTTAACAAGTGTCTACCCTTACTGTGGATAGTTAGCTTTATCTGAGAACGAGTTGTGGGTTGCGTAGCACTTGCGATGCACCACGAATTCCTTCGTCATTAACTCTAAACACACACACACACACACACACACACACACACACACACACACACACACACTAAATATAATTCATCGTTCATCATTTTAAAAATAAAAGTGTTCAAAGAGAAGTCTTTCATTTTCCAGAATAATTTAGGGGAGGGGGCGGCAACAGCCAGCAGGGTGGGGGTAGGGAGGGGTACTAGCTAATATCTAATTGCACTCAGGGGTAATGATCTAAGAAAGGTTGGGAACCATTGCATTATAGACACTTCAACCCTTCTAAAGCTGCCTGAGCCGACTGCGGGTTATGTGATTGACAAGTGGAAACGTGGAGGAACAACCACAGAAAAACCAAGACCTGGCGGACGCCATATGTGACGGACAGGTACTGTGGAGAAATGCGGAGGGTGGTTGTAGAACATCGCATGAAATCAGTGGAAGGAATCACCCGTGCATTCCAAAGTGCTATCGGCAGTCCAACTAGCACAATGACTGTGTTTAGCGAGTTAAAAAGAGAGGAGTATGAGCAGTTCCTCATAAGCAACCCATTTCTATAGTCAGCGACACTTGAGGTGATGTAAGGGGCGACGCCACTGGGTAGTGGATGACAGGAAGAGAGTTGGAGTGAATCGCGCTATACCCTGTGGCAATCCGATTGAAGGGTTTGGGTTTGACTAATGCCTAGAGAACGATATATGCCATCATGTGTGGAGCCAAACAATGAAATACGGTCGAGGTTGTGTTACGGGTGTTTTTCGTTATTGGGGTGTGATCCCTTTGTTGCGCCTAAGAACACGCTTAATGTAGAAAGTTATGAACACAATTTACATTACTTTGTGCTGCGTAAAGTAAAGAAACAGTTCGGAGACGATGATCGATTGTATCAACATGACAACCATTGTCAAATGGTTCAAATGGCTCTGAGTACTATGCGACTTAACTTCTGAGGTCATTAGTCGCCGAGAACTTAAAACTAATTAAACCTAACTAACCTAAGGACATCACACACATCCATGCCCGAGGCAGGATTCGAACCTGCGACCGTAGCGGTCACGCGGTTCCAGACTGAAGCGCCTTTAACCGCACGGCCACACCGGCCGGCCCAACCATTGTCTCATAAAACAGTACCGATGAGACAGTGGTTTGGTGTCAGTGACATTACTAAAATCGGCTGCCCAGAGTCCCGATCTGAACTGAATGGAATACTTTTGGGATGAGCCAGAATGTCAACTTCGGTCCGGACCCCAGGGTCCATCATCACATCAGTGCCTTCTCCAGTTTCGGCTCTTGATGAAGAGTGGACTGTCATTCCTCTATAGACATTCAGTTACTTCATTGAAAGTGTCGCCAGCAGAGTTCAAGCCGTCATAAAGGTGAAGTTTAGAGATACCCTATATTACTCTCCACTAACGGGCGTTCGTATGCTTTTGATCAGATAGTCATTTTGTTCTGCTGTTAATGTAGCTGTTAGAATATTGCAGACGCCAATTACTACAATATATTCAGACAAAGACTTTAGTACCCCGTATGTGCGACAAAAAAAATTAATTCACGACATGACTTAAAAATCCAGGCCACAGAGAAAGCAGTACTTTACTAGCTTGCAACTACAGCTTTGTTCTTGGAGCAACATTGTCATTTTCCTCCTTTCTTTATTCGCTGTATGTTGCGCGGTTAATATTCAGGAGAGTCGGCTTCATAATACACATATTACAAAGTGAGGACGCTGCTGTACAAGAGGCTTTTGAATTTTGTTGAGTGCTGTCGAGCTTGTTTATCGACCCGGACAGGACGCGCCTAACCGTGTTCTGCTATACACTCCATGCAACATGGCAGTAGTGCGTGTGGCCTAAGCGGCCTGGCGTAAACGTTGCTTCGGCAATGTAGTAAGCGAGGACCATGTCCGTTAACTACGTCTACCTCATGTTCCCGCAAGAGAAAAGTTGTCCGTATCTTAAACGACGCTCCTCTTTTTACACGCCCTTCTGTATTCGTTCCATTTGTAAATGTCCCATCTCCTTAGTTTCTCACATGGTGCCGACAGACTACAGTGTTCAATTGTGTTATTTTGAAATCAAGTTCAGGAATGACCAAATAGTCCCCGGAAATTTCCTTTGCGGAGCGATTAACATATCAGAATGACTCAGATCTGCTCATCGCTTCTCTCAAGCCTTGACTCTTTCAGGAAGATTTTGCACTCTCAGTACATATCTGTTGATACATCCTTCCATATTTCCTCCACCTTGCTTACAATTCCCTAGTCATTTTGCCATCCGTGCCTGAAATCATCCTTGAGATAATCACCTGAGTTGACAGGAGATTGTATTTTATTCACTTGCACTTCGCCAAGCAGTACGGATTGAAAAGCAGAACATTGCTAAGAGTGTATCCCAAATACTAGCAGCTGCCGTCGCGTGAAAGCGAAGCATCCGATATTGCGTAAAAGGCTTCGCCATTTACGGTTCAACGATCTGCCACTGGTCAGCGAAGACCAATACACCAGTAACTGGTTCACATCGTAACACTCCTTTTAAACTGCACAGTGAGATCAAAGCACTAAGATGGGCAGGGCGCGCGGAAAGTTCGCCCTCCGCACGCATATCCAGTCACTTAGTAACTCCGTACAGTGCTCTTCCCTCAATGCTTCGAGCTGCTCGTGTGGCTCCATAGTACGCAGAGCATCGTTATGTTGCACTACTCCTGATTCGTGGCAATATCTTCTTTCTTTTGATATCTGAAGCCAACATATTGGTTGAAAAAGGGGCGAGATAACATCGAAACATTTACGTAAAAGGATGCTTTTCAGGCCTTTTTTGGGAACAGACAATTCTGATAAGCCACTATCCCAGTCCACATTTTCGAGAACACAGTTTAAACATTACGTGGTATACAATTTTAATTATCAAACGAAAAATTCTAGATACTAAATGAGTAATAACAAAGAGCAAGCGTGAGTTTGAAAGCAATAGAGGAAGATGACAATTTTATTCCGGTGAACAGCATATGAACGGTGGTCATAAAAGTAGAATTTTTACTTTAAAAAATCAAGCTGCGATCGCGAAACTTGCTGATGAGACGGTCGAAGAAGTGTTCGCGTAAAAGTGTCATCGAGGTTCTAGCCGTGTGAGGCGTGGCACCGTGTTGTTGAAACCGGTCATCCCCAAGTCCATTTTTTCAAGTTCGGGAAGGAAACAAAAGTCAACACAACCCTCAGAAGAGACCGTAACTGCTCTATCGCCGGCCGGTGTGGCCGAGCGGTTCTAGGCTCTACAGTCTGGAATCGCGCGACCGCTAGGGTCGCAGGTTCGAATCCTGCCTCGGACATGGATGTGTGTGATGTCCGTAGTAGTTCTATGTTCTAGGGGACTGATGACCTCAGCAGTTAAGTCCCATAGTGCTCAGAGCCATTTGAACTGCTCTATCGTATTCTTCGAAAATCAGTGAGCCAATAATTCCATTTTGGATAATGCACGCCAGACAATCACACGTTGTGTATGCAGGGGCTGATCATGAAGTTGATGCCACTCCAAAGTCGCATATTTTGTTGATTCACGTATCCAGACAAATGAAAATACGCCTCGTCAGTGAAGAACACGAGTCACGAGGCAGGCTTTCGATAAGGCTTCACATGCGTTTTTTCGTGAAACAAAGTCACGTGGATTAAGTGTGTGCAGCACTGCTAATTTGTATGGGCGAAATTACAAGTTTCCATGAAGAATTGGTCTCACTGTGCGATCAGAAATTGCAAGAGCGGCTGCATGTTTGCGTGCAGATCGCTTGGGGGAAATTCAAAATCTCCAGCCTTACTTTCTCGGTGTTTTCTGGTGTCCTGGTGTTCCTGAAGGTCTAGGTTTATTCTTCTGCAGTCCACAGCTCCTGGCCTCGCGGTCGCGTTCTCGCTTCCCGAGCACGGGGTTTCGGGTTCGATTCGCCGCGGGGTCAGGGATTTTCACCTGCCTCGAGATGACTGGGTGTTTGTGTTGTCCTCATCATTTCATCATCACTCATGAAAGTGGCGAGATTGGACTGAGCAAAGGTTGGGAATTTGTACGGGCGCTGATAACCGCGCAGTTGAACGCCCAACAAACCAAACATCATCATCATCATCTTCTTCTTCTTCTTTTTCTTCTGCACACTACCCGTATTCATAAACGTGTCCATTCACATAAGAAACGATTTTCGACCAGGAATATTGCCTGCATGCGCGTTATAAATATACCCTGAATGCACGCTGGGTTGCGATCACCGAACGTCCAGTGGAAAAGTAAGACACCACCGTGAACGCTCGCTTCCACTGCACGATCGCTATTGAACTAAGCTTTAAAAAAGTTGGGTCCGGGCCGTGAGGAATGCGGTCAACCCCACACAAGAATAACACCTGCAGTGTGGCGCGCGTTTGAAATGAGGAATTCCCGCGCTGCACCCTGTATTTCATGATCTACAGTAGAGTATTGAAACCGAAAAAATAGATTAGAAAAGTGGACTTAGAAAATGTAAGATATTGGAAGTTTTGCAACAATAGCACGCACCGCCACTGATAAATACAGCATTAGATGTATCTCTGTGTTACATTTTACTTCATTCCACAAATTCGTGATTTTACGTAGATGTCAATACCATCAACGTTTTATGGTCGATTATTATGCATGGCACATCCGTAATGTCAACTGACAGCATACTCCCTTTCTTCGGCACACGACCCGCAGCTCCGAGTCATATGCGCGAACAATAAGACGTTCCAACCCTTGCCTCGCTCGTCGAGCCACCCACGCGGGTCTCCTCGTGAGTCACTCCTGTTGCCATCGAGGTCGGTCACATCGCCTTTCCTTATTCGCGCCGGCGGCCAGGCGCGGCGTTACCGTCTTGGTAGTGGGCGGCGGCGTTATTGTTCTAAAGCCGTGTCCAAACACGAAGATGGGCCGCCCCCACAATGGGGGAGCGGCGCTCTCAAACACGCTCCCGTCTCTTTGCCTTCCTCTCCAGCCGGGCCGTAATGTGCGCTGCGACCCTCCGCCGCCGCTGCCGCCAGCGCAGTCGGCGCGTTTCATTGTCAGCGCCCCGCGGGCACGCCGGATCAATAGGCCCGCCGGCTGCTGCCATCTGCCGGAGCCGCCCGCGCACCTGCCGGTGCTGCCATCTCCGCGCGCTGCCGACAACCGCGTGAGGGAGGTGAGAGGTGGAGGCTGTAAGACCTAAAAGTAATTATAACTACAGGAACCGCGATGGGCTGCGAGTTGGCCACAGTTATTACTTCGAGATGGGGCGCACTGCTGCGCCTCACGACATACAGTTTACCCTGGACTCTGACGAGAGCAGAATTTAGTGTGCACTAGGTAGAGAAATCTACTCCAAACGATGAAAGTAAGAAGAAAATTAGAGACATTCGCTTGATAAAATTTGAACTCTACAGGGTGCACCAGAAATGTTACGACAAACTTCAAGGGGTCCTAGAGAGTGTCTTGAGGAACAAATAGAGGACAGCCACCCACTTCCGGAAATGTCATCCAACGAGGCTACAGAGCGTCAAAGTTATAGACACAAAAGTGCTGCATGGTTTCAAGTCATACCTCGCTAACAGGAAACAAAGGGTGTCAGTGCAAGGGACTAGTGAATTACGTCATCAGTCATCATCAGAATGGGAAGAAATTACATGTGGTGTCCCTCAAGGATCCATCTTAGGGCCATTGCTTTTTTCTTGTGTACATTAATGATCTCTCATCAGTTACACTGCAATTCGTTTTGTTTGGAGATGACACAAGTATTGCAATAAATAGTATGTCGAGTATAGTTCTAGAAAGATCTGCTAATGATATTTTCATGGATATTAATTAATGGTTTAAAGCCAACTCACTGACATTAAACTTCGAAAAGACTCACTATATGCAATTCAGAACCTGTAAGAGGTTTCCACCCAGCATATGCATAAAGTATGAAGAAGAGCAGATAGAAGAGGTTGACAGTCTTAAATTCCTGGGATTACAACTTGACAATAAATTCAGTTGGGAGGGGCACACCACAGAACTGCAGAAACGCCGTAACAAATCTGTATTTGCAATTCGAGTGTTAGCTGACATACGCGACATAAAAATGACAAAGCTTGCATACTTTGCCTACATTCATTCCTTAATGTCATATGGTATAATATTTTACGGTAACTCTTCAAGTCAAACAAAAGTTTTCAGAGTCCAAAAGCGTGTAATACGTATTATTTGTGGAGTAAATTCACGGACGTCCTGTAGAAACCTCTTCAAAGATCTGGGTATACTAACAACTGCCTCTCAGTATATTTACTCCTTAATGAAAATTGTCCTAAATAATATATCTCTTTTTCCAACAAACACCTCAGTTCATACATACAATACCAGGAACAAAAATGATCTGCAGAAGGACTTAGAAGCACATACTTTAGTTCAAAAAGGGGTCCACCACTCAGGAACACTCATCTTCAATAATTTGCCAGCAAACATAAAAATTTTAGTTACAAATAAAGATCAGTTTAAAAGGAGCCTGAAAGACTTACTAGTGGCCAACTCCTCCTACTCCAATGAAGAATTTTTTAATCTAAATAAATTATGTATTGTATATATTCATACTATTAGTATTGTTATTTCAGCTTTAAAAAAAATATTGACATGTTCCACATCCACGAGGATCTCCTCAGCACGGATCTGTGGAACGAAAAACTAATCTAATCACGCCCGGCGCCCGCCACTAGACCACCCTTTCGCCAGCAAACATGTCTTTGTACGCTGACGGACTGTATGCGAAGCGTCTCACAATATTGTTATTCGGTGATAGCCACTAACGGCAGTGGAGAAGATGGAGCTAGCTTCTGCGTAGAAAGGCCTTGTCTCCTGTGAATGCGATGCTCTGTTGCCTTAGTGGATGACAGTTTGGACACAGGTTTCCGTCTGCAGTTTATTTTTATTATACCGAAAACAATGGAAATTTTAGAAGCTTCCAAGAAAAAAATTAACTGCGGATGGAAACACGTGTCCGCAACCCCCATCTACCGAGGCAACAGAGTATCGCATTCATAGGAGACGAGGACCGTCTACGCACCAGCTAGCTCCATCTTCTCCACTGGCGATCGTGGAAGTCAGTTGCGCTCACTGAATAACAACCATCACTGGAGACGTTCCGCCTACGCCGTCAGCGTACAAAGGCACCTCTGCTGACGAACTGATAGCTTAGTGGCAGGCACTGGCATCATTAACTTCGACGCTCTGTAGGTTTTGTGGATGACTTTTCCGGGCAGTGGATTGCTCTCTTCGATTAGACACCTTGTATAACAGCATCACCGACACAAAGCTCCATTGAACTTCCGATGCACCCATTTGATCATTTATACATATTGTGAAAACTAATGGTCGTATGAACACCCATGGAGAAAGCCTCAACTTACTTTTACGTATGAAGATTCCACTCCGTTAATCCTTTCACTATCAAGGGGATGTGTATGTCTAACGAACCAGTGAGAATTTTCTGCATGTTATTGATATGTATCAATGGCAAACTGGTATAGGGAAGCCTGTTAATGTTTGCAGAATTCTTATAATTACAGTCTGCACCTGTAGGTTGTGCTGTCTTCATGTTTCGTTGTTAGTCCTGTGTTCTGCTCCGCATCGAATTTCACTCATCGTCATAAATTAAGGATAATTGCAGAATGCAGTGCCACACGGCGTGGCACTAAACAAAACTGGCGCTAATGGCATAGGCACATAGGGAACACACACGACACAGATCTGTAAGTCCACAGTGATAAGTTGACAAAACCGTCCCGAAACACATGTGCTACAAAACGCCACTGTTTCCTGCGCATGTACCCCGACATCAATATGGGATATGATCACCATGCACACGTACACAAGCAGCACAACCGGGTTGGCATACTTTGGATCAGGTGGTCGAGCAGCTGCTGGGGTATAGCCTCCCATTCTTGCACCAGTGCCTGAAGTGTCGTAGGGGTTTGAAGACGTGCAGCGATACGTCGACAGAGAGCATCCCAGACATGCTCGATGGCAGCTCAGTGGGGCCGTGCGTTATCATCCATCAAGAGAAAGGTGGGACGCACTGCACCCCTGAAAAGGCGGACATACTGGGGCAAAATGACGTCCCGATACACTTGACTTGTTACAGTTCCTCTGTCAAAGACATGCAGGGATGTACGTCCACCAATCATAATCCCACACACCATCAAACCACGACCTCCATACAGGTCCCTTTAAAGGACATTAAAGCGTTGGTATCTGGTTCCTGGTTCACGCTAGATGAAAACCCGGCGAGAATCACTGTTCAGACTATACCTGGACTCGTCCGTGAACATAACCTAGGACCACTGTTCCAATGACCGTGTACTGTGCTCTTGACACCAGGCTTTACGGGCTTTCCTGTGACCAGGGGTCAATGAAGTGCACATTGCAAGTCTCCGGGCGAATAAACCATGTCTGTTCAGTCGTCTGTAGACTGTGTGTCTGGAGACAACTGTTCCAGTGGCTGCAGTAAGGTCCCGAGCAAGGCTACCTGCAGTACTCCGTGGCCGTCTGCGGGCACTGATGTAGAGATATCGGTCTTCTTATGGTGTTGTACAGCTGGGATATGTTCCATGGTGTTGTACAGCTGGGACATGTTCCAGAACGAAGCCGCTAATTCCGTTATAAATGAGCCTCTGCGAGAGAGTGTAAGTACAGCAGAAAAGGGAAATTGGTCTGAAACTTTGAGGGTGGTCAGGTGGTTTACCTGGTTTCAATTTTTTTTCTCTTTGGTTCATTGGCCAATGATCCATAATGTAGAACGTTGGAGAAGAAGGGAACCAGCCATTTTTTTGCACCATGGCCCATGTCTATCAGAAATTGTTGTATTCTAAATTGTCCCCGATAAAACTTTCTCAAACAGGTACACAAGGTCTGTCAAAAATACTTGTATTATCTTCTGCGATTGGCGTCCTCGCACCAAAACGAGAGAAAAGTCCATACAACAATATTTGGTAAATTATTCTTTTTGTCGTTACTAATGAAGCAACATTTTACAAAGCTTTCAAGTACAAAATCTGCCAAATGGCTTCCGCTATCTCGTACACAAGCATAGACTCTTAGCATCGAGATCTGTTACACCCTTTCATCCCTTCCCGGACGCTGTCGAATGATTTTACAAGCTTCCATGTCACTTCGTTGAAATGCTTATGTCTGCGTTAGGAACGTCTAATGCACTGTTTTATGGGTGGACCACAGATAATTATCCAGACGACTGTGGCCGGGGAACGTGCAGGCCATGGAACAGGTCCTCTCCTTCTGTCATGCAAAAAGCACATGCTTTCCCGTTTTTCAGGGCACTTCCTCATTCGCTACATACTTTACTTCGAAAAGCTTTCATTAATAGCTCAAAAACCTAATTTCTAACGTTCTAACAAGTTTTGCTGATAAACCTTTCAAATCTGCGTTAGTCTCTAAACAAACAGAGAACCAAGTAACACTAACATGCACCATAATATGTGGTACTCATTAATTGGAACGACTTCCGGAAAATTAGCTTTACTATCTCCTGGAGGTTCGAATGTTGGGCAAAGCGGAAGAGGTCTTTTTTAAAGATAGTTGTCATTAGTTTGTTATTATTTGTTTCGTTTGACTCATAGGAGCCTCGTGCACGATAAATTTTGTTTCGTAGAGAATCCCGCTCCATTTTTAACCCAACAGTGAGTTCGCGCTTACAAAGGGAAATGCAGTTATTCTCCCTTTGTAATAACGTAATCACGCAACAAAAAGGTGCCGTAATACACAGTGCTGGTGGACAAAGAACTTCACGATATTTTTTGCCTCGTTTGTTACACACGGCTCGGACTGTAATACGGCGTCGGTCCTCATTGTCTGGTACACTCTGTGAGGTCGGGCGCAGCTTGTTTTCTGTAGTATTGCGCAAAAAAAAGGGGGTATCACACCGTGTCGTCTGCTACCTGTCAAAATATGATAACAATAACGGCCATATGGTGTACGCCAGCACGTTCCTATGTGTGTGGGCATTTTTTGTAAAGAGGTTTCCTCGTAGCTTTGTTATGACAACGCTTGATGTTCTGAACAGATTCTGAAAACATCTGCGAAATCATTGTTAACCATTGAAACGTTCTATACGGTGGTCCATAGGAGTCGGCCGCTGTGGCCGAGCAGTTCTAGGCGTTTCAGTCCGGAACCGTGCTGCTGCTACGGTCGCAGGTTCGAATCCTGCCTCGGTCATGGATCTGTGTGATGTCCTTAGGTTAGTTGGGTTTAAGTAGTTCTAAGTCTAGGGGACTGATGACCTCAGCAGTTAAGTCCCATAGTCCTTAGAGCCATTTGAAGCATTTTTTGGCCCATAGGAGTGGGATCACCTTTCCAAAACAAATCAGGAGGACAAACAGTCAAATGACTTTCATCACTGGCAACTCGTCGGATAACTGAAGGAAACAAGGTGTTGAATCCGTGTGGAACTGCTTGGTCAGTGAGAACTGAATCGATGAGTGTGTTCTCAGATCGAAGGAAGGTACGGACATGTCGCCTCCAATAACGGCGTATATAGTAAACATTGTTGTATTCCAAGCAAACCTAAGGTTGATGAAAGGTATACTTTTAGAGGTGGGGTGTCTTACGTGCCTCAACTGTGCAGACAACCGCTAGTGGGTATCTGTGGAGAGGCCAGAATAACGCATGGCTTTATGAATGCATGATGTGTTCTTTAGAACATATCCGAAGGAACAGACGCCACACATTTTTAAAGTAGCGAGAGTGGCCGATAGGTGTGCCGAGATAGTCCGCTCAATTGCGATAAACACTGTGTGCGGGTGGCGCGGCGGTGAACGCCACTGTCTCGTAAGGAGGAGACGCCGGGTTCGAATCCCGCTCCGGCACACATTTTCGCTCGTCGCCGCTGATTCCGCAGAAAGTCCCGATGCAGATGCAGTTGACATCAGTAGTTCCTTCCCTTTCGTTTTCTTTCTTCCCCCTCCGCCTTCAGTTTACATAGCCCTTAGCTCCTGGCGAGGGGCAGCATCCTTGATGTGCTGTTGCTGCGAACGGCTGAAAGTCAAGTGAAACTACAGTCGTTATTTTCTTCTCCATTGTCATGCAGTTTTGTTGCATGATATAGTGGTCCAGTCTCTCCAGTCATCCTATGAAATAAGCGAGTTTTACTTTCTTTGGGAAAACTATTTAAGCAGTCAGCGTAAATATTTTTGCACATTATTTATTAATTCTTGTTCATTTTGTAAAATGTCCTTTGAATCCCCTCCACCTCACGAACCCACGCTTGGAAAAACCCAGTTGTCACTGCTGCAAATTCCTACAAACGATATCACTTGTAACGCCCCAATGCGGCGTGCACAGCTGTGGATAGCCCTACACCTTCCCCAAGCGTGCGCTTCCACGTTGGTGGGCTGATACGATAAGGGAAACTCCGTTCTCATTTGCGTGCCAGGCCGTCGCTGTAGGGGAAACGTTCGGTTTGAGTTGGCCTGTGCGTAGAGGAGGGGCCCCCTCGCCAACACCCCGCCTCCACGAACGTGTGTCGTCTCGCACAGGATTATTTAAAAATAAAAGCTCCGGATAGGGTAGTTTCCCGAGGGCGGCGACCAAAGGCGAGCGTCTCCACGCACGCTCGCGCTCTCTCTCTCTCTGTCACACACACACACACACACACACACACACACACACACACACACACACACGCACGCAACGGGCACAAGGGCAAGCAGCAGGCGGGGGCGCGTCGTGCTCACAAAAAGCATGCGAAATTTGTTTCTAAAACGTATTTCGCCCCCGCCTCGCAGGCGGCGCACGCAGGCAAAACTCCTCGCCTCCCTGTGCCCTCTCCCACCTCCTTGCAGCTTGTCCTGCACGCCTCCTCCTCTTTACTACTTCGCTTTTTATTTATCTTTTTTCTTTCTTTTTTTTCCTCCGCCAACACACGCAGCCTCTTCTGTCAGAGACAGTTTCGCTCTCTGTGTTTGTCAGCAAGTGCGCGGCTATCTGTAATCTGGATTCTTTGAGAGTACTCGGGTCGGAGCAAGGAAATGGTGGAAGGGAGAGAGGTGAACATTCTCTCTCTCTCTCTCTCTCTCTCTCTCTCTCTCTCTCTCTATTCTTCACGTTTCTAGCAACTAGCTCGAGGCAGCTTAAAAAGAAACAGAAAACTGCGACGAAAGGTGGAACAAACAATAATAGTTTAAAATTAAATTCGTATAATTTCTCTCCGGTGTCGGAACCACAGTTCCTGGAATCTTAGATACTCCTTGTAAAATGAATGAGAAAAAAAGAAAAGGACATTATTTCCTTCCAGCTGTTCTTGAGTACATCAGTTCACATAGGTTACATTCGCGAGAAGTAGAAAACCTTTCCTTGTATTTTTCAATTAACACAATGTACTTTGGGCCAACTTCTGAAAGCGCTGCCGTGTTTTCTGTCTTTCTCGGAGACGAAGTATTTAATAATTCTTCTTACGAACTACGAGAAGGAAGGAAGGGAGCTAGATTAGGGTTTAACATCCCGTCCACGACGAGGTGAGTAGAGATGGAGCACAAGCACGGCACCGGGAAAGGACGGGGAAGAAAACTGGAAAAAGGAACCATCCAGGCATTATCCTTAAGCGATATAGAGATATTGTGGAAAACTTAGATCTGGGCGTAATTTTGAATCCTGCTCCTCCCGGAGACTAGAGTCTTAACCAACGCGCCATTTCCTTTTCTTGTAGATTAGATCTTGTCACGCAAGAGGAATCTGTTAAGTGAGGACCTAAGTCTGTTATAGTAACTTTTGGCCATGCCAGCTGGCGCGCGAAACTACAGCCTGATCTACGAACATTGACCCACTTACGACCACTGACAATAACTGCCAACACGGCTATCTTTAGAATTGGATACCCTCGACGTAGCGAAGCAGCTTAATCCGCGTAATAAAGGGAAAGCATTCAGTCCAGATTGTATACCAGTCAGATTCCTTTCAGAGTATTCCCATACAATAGCTCTGTACGTAGCAATCATATAGAACAGCTCACTCTTCGTAAGGTCCGTACCTAAAGTCTGCAAAGTTGCACGAGTTACACCAATATCCAAGAAAGGAAATACGAGTAATCCGCTGAATTACAGATCCATATCATTACCGTCGATTTGCAGTAGGATTTTGGAACATGTACTGTGTTTGTACATTAGGAATTACCTCGAAGAAAACGATTTATTGACAAATAGTCCGCAAGCATTCAGAAAATATCGTTCTTGTGAAACACAACTTGCACTTTATTCTCACGAAGTAATGAGTGATATCCACACGGGATGTCAAATTGATTCCATATTTTTAGATATCCAGAAGGCTTTTGACACAAGCGTGACTACGGGGTAAAGTCTCGGTTGTGCGACTAGATTCATGATTTCCTGTCAGAAAGGCCACACAGTTCGTAGTAACTGACGGAAAATCTTCGAGTAAAACAGTAATATCTAATCTTTGTATGCACATCCTTGTAATAGATGGTTACAACGACTTCGGCTGTTCAATACGAAATGAAAACACCTGCAGCCGTCTTTTTTTCACTTAATTTATTTGCGCAACCACTTAGGCGTTGCTTTACACCATCTTTAGGCCCCCTGACCAATGTAAGTTGAGAGGAATCCAACCTCGTGTTTGATCATAGGAGGAGCTAATAGAAAGTAACCGGTGTCCGTTCATCTCTGGTTTACACGACACTACCCCTTCGTTCGTCAACCGACCGTAAAAAACATTTTGTACCTGAAAATATTTTTCTGTCATCGCTTTTGTGAAAACTTTAAAAGTTTTCCTCGCCGTGTTTGGGGTGCCTATGGAGGTGGTACAGTCTGGGGCCAGTCTCATATCTTAAGAGCCAATTAATTTTCAGGATCCTTCCAGAACACCACATCTCCAACGCTCTAGTCCTCTAACCTTTTAGGTTTCCTTGCCGTCCATGATTAACTTCCACACAACGCTATACTCTAGTGGTACATTATGAGCTATTTCTTCTTCAATTTGAGATTTATATTCGATACTATCTGTTCCCGGCGTCGCATTACTGTGGCTCACTCTGGTGAAATGGAAAATAAAGAGAAGTGGAAGCTCACGTTTTTAATAAGTGTGGGAATTGGCTATATCCTTCTCCTCCCTGTCTCTGTCCATATTCGCCTTTCCCCCGCCTTATCTATATTCTCCTTATTCCCTCTCTCCCTGTCCATCACCTCTTCCCCCCTTCTCGTTCCATATTCTCCTGTCTCCATCTCCTTCTGCCTCTTATCTCCTCCTCCCCTCTCTCTATCTCCTCCCGCCGGCCGGAGTGGCCGTGCGGTTCTAGGCGCTACAGTCTAGAACCGCGTGACCGCTACGGTCGCAGGTTCGAATCCTGCCTCGGGCATGGATGTGTGTGATGTCCTTAGGTTAGTTAGGATTAAGTAGTTCTAAGTTCTAGGGGACTTATGACCACAGCAGTTGAGTCCCATAGTGCTCAGAGCCATCTATCTCCTCCCACATTTCTGTGTCCATCTTCGCCACGCCCCTCTCTCTGCGTCTCCTATCTCCTCCTGCCCCCCCCCCCCCCCCCGTTCGCAGTCGCAGCTTGTGGTGTAGTGTTGCCTCTGGGGACTGGGTGACGAGATCGGACAGTGAAAAAGAGTGGAAATTTGTACGAGCGCTGATAACCACGCAATTGAACGCCTCACAAACCAAATATCATCATCATCAATATCATCATGCCCCTCCCTCAGTCCATCTTGCCCTGCCCGCCCTCTGTCTTCATTTCTTCCCACCCCTTTGTCCATCTGCTATCTCCCCCCCCCCCCCCCCTCTCTGACCTTGAGCCGTGTTTATTGTTGTTGTAAATTCAGATTCTATAGTAGTATTCTAATCATTAACCGATAAACCATAAATACATCTTTCCTGTTTCCTAACAACGTTTCACTTATACAGTAACGTGTAAAAATCTGAATTAAATTCGTCAAGTACTTTTTGAAATTTTTGGTAACAGTATATTTTACATATACTGTGTGAAGAAAAAATGCCACACTTGGAGGTCGGCATACGATGCCTCGTCCAAATTCAAGACGAAGGTTAGCAAAATCAGATAGGATGCATTTTGAAAACACGTGTATGTAAACGAGGAGCTGGCAACACGGTCACATGGTGCAGCGCATCGGAATCTACTGAGAAACGTGTGTCACCCCCCACTACCGTACCAGCCGTCGTAGCTCACTGAGTAGGCTGGTGGGATATCAAACCCATCTCCACCATGGAATGCCAGCACGGTAGCTCAGCGTGTTCTGAAAAAAAAAAAGCTGAGTGAAGTATTCAACGATTAACTTGGAGCGGTGTCATGTGACATCCGCCCAGACCAAAAGACGAGAACAGTGACGAGCAAAATCAAAAGAAAGATAACGAAAAAAATGGAGCTATGGTTGGAATCTTCGTGATGTTCCTTTTTTATTTTTTTTAGTCATCCGATCCCTAGTTCTCGTCGTTCGGAAGCAGGATATCATTTTGTCACATGACAATAGCCTATCACATGACAGTGGATTCCATCCATTAAATTGCATGCATGTGTCTACTAACAGCATAGTGCGCAACCATAACTAGTCCTGTCGTGGTCAAGTATGGCGGTTTCCCGATGGAGAGCACAAGCGATGAATACGTTGATATCCATTTGATGATGCGGGTATCCGATAACTTCGGTGCTGCCGCTGCTCGTGCGTATGCTGCACGGCACCAGCAAAGGCGCCATCTCGGTAAGAATGTTTTTCATTTCCTGTAGCAACGCTTTCTGGAAACCGGCAAGCTTCGTCCACAGGTAGTAGACATACTCAACAAACAGTGGACACGATGTTTGAAATTGTTCCCAATTACCTCACAAAAGTACCCGTAATACTGCAAAGAATTTCCGAATATCTCAAAGACTCGCTGTTAAAGTATTACACTTTGTAATACTGCACCCAAATCATTGCATGTTAAAGTAACGAACATTTTGTAAAAAAAAAACGTGACATCAACTGACGAATCTAGCTTCCCTCTTGAAGATATTTTCAACCTCCACAAAAGCCG
Source organism: Schistocerca piceifrons (assembly GCF_021461385.2). Classification (NCBI taxonomy): domain Eukaryota; kingdom Metazoa; phylum Arthropoda; class Insecta; order Orthoptera; family Acrididae; genus Schistocerca; species Schistocerca piceifrons. The sequence goes on from NC_060145.1 coordinate 183,188,825, forward strand.
TTATTGGTCGGAACACAACCCACATGCTTTGGCGTTAAACTGTGGGTTGGAATCGTGGGAGGATTGTTTTTGGGTCCTTACCTGTTTCCGGAAAAGCTGAATGCGCCCGGGAATCACGTTTGTTTGCAATACTTTGCCTGACCCATTAGATAACGTTCCACGTGGTGTTCGGCGACAGTTATTGCTTCAGCATGATGGTGCACCGCCATACTTTAGAGTGATTATGCGACGCTATTTAAATGAAGGATTTCCAGGGAAATGGATTGGTTGAGGAGGTCCAATGTTCTGGTCTCCACGTCCCCCGAACATTAATCCACTAGATTTTTATGAATTTACACGACCTGATAGCCGCTTCGGCAATGGTGAATGTAGGTGTGTTGCGGAGGGTCCAACAAAGTGTGATCCAGCGAGTGGCGTAGTGTTTACAAATCCAAGGTGGTCGCTTTCAACATCTTCTCTGAAGTGAACGTTACTCATAAGTGTACATATCGGCTCCGTGAAGACAGACCTGGACATCAAACGTACAGAATAGAATTGTTGTACCTAGCATAACATGCAGTCTAGTGTAGCCTACCTATTGTGTTTTTATTGGATACAAGTGGTAATATGAATACAATTTGGTATTTTAACTGAAAAAAAAAAACGTTTGGCCGAATGCGAGTCCAACATCCTCATCTGCATGTCCGTTCCCCACGGCATTCAGCTCCAGCACAGTACAGAAGTTCATGCTACCTGTTCTTGGCCACACTGCACCCAGTTGCACATGTATACGCCATATGGCGCATCATTAGATACATTGAAACGGGCGCCTATTCGAATGTAGCGTTGTGTCAAAATTTCAAACGAATCGGCGAAGAACTTCCAGAGATTTAAGATGTTGAACAAATGAACTTGAGATGTTTTCTGACAACGCCCCCCTTTTATTACTTTATATATATTTATGTGTCACATGGCGCTCCAGTAGGTACATAAAAAGATGCTCATATTCGATTGCAAGGTTGTGTTAAAATTCCAAAGTGGTTGGTGAAGAACTTTCGGAGATATACGATTTTGAGCAGACATACATTCACATGTACTTGTATCAATTATAGACTCGCCTTCGGTAGAGTGCAGTTTAAATTCCTGTCTGGTCATTCTCATTTACTTTTTCCGTGGCATTCCTAATAAGTATAGGAGACTGCTTGGTCTTCATTGATCTTGTCAAAGAGATGTTAAATTCCAAATTTCTTGTTATTTTTCTCTTCAGTGACGAAGCATTTTCTAAGGTGTCAAGTATTGCGAAAAAAGCTAGTTCATTCTTTCACTGTTTGTGAAGGTTTTAAGTCGCACACTCGCGTTGCACTTTCACTGGTCTCTTTCCGGGAGATGGTTGTCATTTGAATAATATTTCGTTTCAGTGTAGTTCAAAAAACTTTGTGTCACACACAAACTCATACAGACTTCCACTATGGCGTTCATTGTTTGGCAGTTAGTGCCAGGTGCTTTGCAGTAAAGCGAAATGCTTGTGATGAAATATTTTTCATTCTATTGCACCAATTCAACAAATACAATCTCTTGTGCTAAAAGAAAAAGTGATTGAACTTCAAAATATTTTCGGCCAAGTTATGCAACTGATCATATAGATCTGTGCTACTCTTACATCAGAAAATTTTGTGTGGATATCCTCTCCCATCAGTCATCCCAAATGGAAAAAAAGTGCCTACATTGTACGTGACCTTTGCATGTCAGGTGGCTGTGCAAATCGAAAAGATTTAATGTCATACTCATGATGTATATTTATTCAAGACTGTCTGTTGTTCCCGTTTTTTTCGATGATTTTATAACCCAGCTTTTCGTGAGACCGTGCCTGACTTGCCTCCAAGGTGTGTGTGACGCAGATTATTTAGTATCTCGTATCAGTCAATAGGACACTGATGACAACGTAGGACTAGTGCGAGCAAAAAATGCGATTAAATGCGATTAAGTTCTCAGCGCATCTGCCATGATTCAGGTTTTCTATGGAATTCACCAAACTGCTTGATGTAAACACACAAGTTTTTTTCAAGGGTTCAACAATCCCTTTTTACGACATCCATTTATCTGTCCAAGTCAGCGCTGCGTGACTGGTAGAGTCTCTGTAGATATGCAGCATAGCTCTTCTCTTTAATCAATATCCTCCATTAATTTACTCTGGAATGACATTGAACATTACTGAACAGTATTTAAGAGGAATTTTTAGAAAATATGTCGCTGAGTCGGCTGCAGTTGTATCTCAGGTTGTGTGCGACATTTAAGGAAGTGATGCCTGTTGCCACCATGTGTTCATTTTGTTGCTCTTATTTTGCATGACGCATTTTTTCTTTTTTTCCCAGGTGCAGCACTTTTTGGCCCAGGAGGCATTTTTGATATTCATCTTCAGAATCAACAACCCAGCGTGCAGGTAACGCCACAGCGATGTTTACTGACATTACATCATTCCTAACATACAGTGCACCATCTTGTGTGTTTATTTATTATCTTTAAATCATTAAGCTTCAGATTTCACTGCATCATCATCTACATTCATACACTGCAAGCCACCATATGGTACCTGGCGGAGGGTACCTTGTACCACTACTAGTCATTTCCTTTCCTGTTCCACTCGTAAATACTCATAAAGCGAAGGATAAATGACTAGCTATATGCCTCCGTATGAGCCCTAATTTGTCTTATCTTCGTGGTCCTTCTGTATGTATATTGGCACCAGTAGAATCGTTCTGCAGTCGGCTTCAAATGTCGGTTCTCTAAATTTTCTCAGTAGTGTTCCGCGAAGAGAACGTCCTTTTCCTTCCATGATTCCCATTTGAGTTCACAGAGAATCTCTACAATACTCACATCACGATTGAATCTATCAGTAACAAATAAACAAATCTAACAGTACTTTTCTGAATTGCTTCGAAGTCTTCCTTTAATCCGACTTGGTGGGGATCCCACACACTTGATAAATATTCAAGAATGGATCGCACTAGCATTTTGCAGATAAACCACAATTTCCTAAAATTCTCCCAATAAACTGAAGTCGACCGTGCGCCTTTCCTACTACCCTCCCTATGTGCTCGTTCCATTTCATATCGCTTTGCATATTTAATCGATGTATCTGTGTTAAACACCACAGCACTGATACTGTATTCGAAAATTATAGGATTGTTTTTCTTATTCATCTGCATCAATTTACAGTTTTCTACATTTAAAACTAGTTACCATTCATCACACCAACTAAAAGTTTTGTCTAAGTCATATTGCATCCTCCGTCAGTCACTTAACGAGTACATCTTCCTGTACACCACAGCATCATCAGCAAACAGCCGCAGTTACATAACTGGGGATCCAAAAAATTATAGGCCAGTATCCTCAACATCACTTTTGTATGGAATCCTTGAACATGTTCTTAGTACGGATATAACAAATGTGATTGATAGGGTAAAGCTTTCATCCACATATCAGTGTGGATTACCTTGTGCTTCCTGAACAGACCAATTCCATTAGCGACCCTTTGTCTGTATTACCATCAAGGAAAATGTGACAGTGTTGATTGAGACCAACTGCATTCACATTCCGTTATAGTAACATGATTTAAATTTTCTTTAATATGCATAATAGACTCCTAAATCCAAGGCTTCTAACGCCTAGCATCTTTTGACTTTGTGTCAAAAAAGCATTGCACTTTGATACAAATGTCTTTTGTTGTAATTAAAATTTGTTCGCAGATGTTTGTCAAAATCATGTATAATATGAAATGCTACATCGTATCAAAATCTGAAATCTGATAACACTCACAATAAGTAGACTGTAGCTGGTATTTGTTAATGCAGTGAAGAAAATAGCATGCATTTTCCCAACATAGGTGAAGCACAGTTGTTAAGATATCATACTTCGAACAAGAACAAACTGTGAGAAATTTAGAATGTACAACTACACTCCTGGAAATTGAAATAAGAACACCGTGAATTCATTGTCCCAGGAAGGGGAAACTTTATTGACACATTCCTGGGGTCAGATACATCACATGATCACACTGACAGAACCACAGGCACATAGACACAGGCAACAGAGCATGCACAATGTCGGCACTAGTACAGTGTATATCCACCTTTCGCAGCAATGCAGGCTGCTATTCTCCCATGGAGACGATCGTAGAGATGCTGGATGTAGTCCTGTGGAACGGCTTGCCATGCCATTTCCACCTGGCGCCTCAGTTGGACCAGCGTTCGTGCTGGACGTGCAGACCGCGTGAGACGACGCTTCATCCAGTCCCAAACATGCTCAATGGGGGACAGATCCGGAGATCTTGCTGGCCAGGGTAGTTGACTTACACCTTCTAGAGCACGTTGGGCGGCACGAGATACATGCGGACGTGCATTGTCCTGTTGGAACAGCAAGTTCCCTTGCCGGTCTAGGAATGGTAGAACGATGGGTTCGATGACTGTTTGGATGTACCGTGCACTATTCAGTGTCCCCTCGACGATCACCAGTGGTGTACGGCCAGTGTAGGAGATCGCTCCCCACACCATGATGCCGGGTATTGGCCCTGTGTGCCTCGGTCGTATGCAGTCCTGATTGTGGCGCTCACCTGCACGGCGCCAAACACGCATACGACCATCATTGGCACCAAGGCAGAAGCGACTCTCATCGCTGAAGACGACACGTCTCCATTCGTCCCTCCATTCACGCCTGTCGCGACACCACTGGAGGCGGGCTGCACGATGTTGGGGCGTGAGCGGAAGACGGCCTAACGGTGTGCGGGACCGTAGCCCAGCTTCATGGAGACGGTTGCGAATGGTCCTCGCCGATACCTCAGGAGCAACAGTGTCCCTAATTTGCTGGGAAGTGGCGGTGCGGTCCCCTACGGCACTGCGTAGGATCCTACGGTCTTGGCGTGCATCCGTGCGTCGCTGCGGTCCGGTCCCAGGTCGACGGGCACGTGCACCTTCCGCCGACCACTGGCGACAACATCGATGTACTGTGGAGACCTCACGCTCCACGTGTTGAGCAATTCGGCGGTACGTCCACTCGGCCTCCCGCATGCCCACTATACGCCCTTGCTCAAAGTCCGTCAACTGCACATACGGTTCACGTCCACGCTGTCGCGGCATGCTACCAGTGTTAAAGACTGCGATGGAGCTCCATATGCCGCGGCAAACTGGCTGACACTGATGGCGGCGGTGCACAAATGCTGCGCAGCTAGCGCCATTCGACGGCCAACACCGCGGTTCCTGGTGTGTCCGCTGTGCCGTGCGTGTGATCATTGCTTGTACAGCCCTCTCGCAGTGTCCGGAGCAATTATGGTGGGTCTGACACACCGGTGTCAATGTGTTCTTTTTTCCATTTCCAGGAGTGTAGATGCAATGATGCTCTGATTTATGTATGGCTTGGCTCTCATAAAATGAAAATTTGAAAGAAACAATTGCAGTACTGAATACAAATTAGATAAATGTTAGACTATAAGATTTTGATGGGCAACCAAGTCAGTCACATTGTTGTTAATCAACAGGGTGGGCCTGGTCCAAGATTTACACTTCAGGTAGATGCTGGAGAAGGAAATGGCAGAGAGGAAATACCCCCATGGGAGCTCGATGCTCTGCAGCAGGAACAACTGCAGTCTGCCGGGTAAGCTAGAATGTCTTAATTACATCACTGCCCAGCCGATTTTCGATTTATATTTGTGTAGCAGTGTTACTGCTTATAATAATGTTAAGTTATTACTTGCATGGCTCATGGTCTAAACTTTCAAGGCTATGAAAAAGTTCAGGTGTACATTAAGTGTAGCAGCTGTCAGAAATTGCATTAATAATCAACGGTTGTTTAAGTGCAGTAACCATTTCTGACTGCTGAAGTTGCTTAAAGTGGATGCACTCATTTTTTGTCATAGGCCCCTTTTAGGTTAATTCACTTTGTGCAGACTTCTGATGGGTTTGATGCTGCCCATCACGAATTATTGTCCTGTACCAACCTCTTCATTCATAGCAGCACTTGTACCGTACGTCCTCAATTCCACTCTCTTTCTTCCCTTGGAGTTTCTACCCTCTACAGCTTCCTCTAGTACCATGGAAGTTACCCCTGGTATCTTAACATCTGTCCTGTCATCTTATCACATCTTCTTGTCACCCTCTTGCGTGCATCTCTTTCTTCACTGATACTGCAGACAAGTTCCTCATTCGTTATCTAATAGTCCACATAATTTCCAACGTGCATCTATACCACCACACCTGAAAATCTTAAATTATCTTCTTTACCGCTGTCCCTACAGACCATAATTCACTTCCACACAGTGTTGTGGATTTAAAGCTGATGCTTGACACAAGTAAATTTCTTTCAGACAGGAATGCCCTCATTGCCATGCTAGACTGCTCTTTATGTCCTCCTTGCTTGATATGTCATGTATTATTTTGTTTCCAAGGTGGCAGAAGTTTAACTTTACTCATTAGACTGTTCATGCTGCTCAGCAGATCGTGCAATGTTTCATTGTTTTCACTGAGGATTGCAGTGCCACTAGCAAATTTTATCATTGGCACCCCTTCCCCCTGAATCCTAATCCCACTCTTTCTGTTTCCGTCATTGCTTCTTTGATGTATAGATTGAACAGTAGTGGTGAAATACTGCATGCCAGCCTAGTACCTAAACTGAGCACTTTGCTCTTTGTCTTCCATACTTACTGTTCTTTCTTGATTCTTGTATATTACCTATCTTTCTGTATAGCTTACTCCTATTTTTTCAGAGTTTTGAATATCTTGCACCATTTCACAATCTCAAATGCCTTTTCTAGGTCATCAAATCCAATGAACATGTCTCGAGTTTTCTCACATCTTGCTTCCATTATCAAGTGCACATCCTTGATTTTCTTTTCCTTTTTTCTGTATAGTAGTCTTGTCAGCAACTTGGATGCATGAGCTATTAAACTGCCTCTGCTTTAGTTCTCATTCTTATCTGCCCTTGCTGTCTTCAAGATTGTGTGGATGATATTTTTCTGAAAGATTGATGATATACACCGACTTGAATAGTCACTTTGTTGCCACTTCCACAATTGATTTTAGTAATTCTGAAAGGATGTTATGTGTTGCTTCTATCTTTTTTGGTCACAAGTCCTCCAGTGCTTGGAATCTTCCTGTCTCTCCATTCCTTTCCCAAGTATACTTTCTTTTCTTGTGACTTCTATAGAGTGTATTCACTATTACTAACTGAAATCTGTAGCCTAATTCAGACTGACTTTCTCCTCTGATTCCTACTGCCAAGTCCATATTCTCCAATAACTCTTCTATTCATTCCCCTGCTACAGTGCTCCAGTCACCCAAATTGGTATACTTTCATCTACCTGTATATATTGAATTAACACATTCAGTACAATCAAATACTTTCTATACCTCATCATCTTTTGCTTGTGATGCCAGTATGTATGCTTCAGCCATTGTTGTTGACATTGTTTTTGCTATCAATTCTAATGAGAATTACTCTGTCACTGAACTGTTCACAGTAAATCACTCTCCCCCCCTACCCTCCTGTTCATAACAAATCCCACTCCCATGATACCATTTTCTGCTGCTCATTGTAGCACCTAATATTTGTGTGACCAAAAACCTTTATCTTCCCATTTCACTTCACAGACCACTATATTTAGACAAATGCTAAGCCAAGGACATATTGATTACTGGTCAAAAATGCTGCCCCTAGACCATGGGTGTACAGCACCGTAGTACACAGAATCATTGCCCTGATCGAAAACGACTTTTGTCCTTCAAAAGCCAGACATCCTTTCATGTAAACTTTTATCCATTATGGATGAGGAACACTGCAACTGTGATGAATAGAGGTTTCTTGAAATTACAGCAGACAGTTGCCTTTTGTTTTGTTCTTCAGTTCTTTTAACAAAACATGTAAGCACTGAGTATGGCAAGAATCATTCACATTATGCAATAGATTTTGTTGCTTTCTTACTGTTAATCAGTATCAGTTGGTTGCATGTTCATGTACACACCACTCTGGAAAACATAATGAATGTTTTCCATGCTTAGCCACAGGTAACAAGTTCCACATGCTTTACAAAACATAAATAAATGAAAGAGTATGGCTAAAGTTATGTCAAAAAGTTTCTGTTAGGACGAAGAGTCTCTTTCTCCATCTCTTGTAATACACACTGGCATCAGTAAGTATCTCTCTCTCTCTCTCTCTCTCTCTCTCTCTCTCTCTCTCTCTCTCTCTCTCTCTCTCTCTCTCTCTCTCTTTTGTCTAGCTTCTCTGTTAAATGATTAATAGTAACCTACTTCGTGTCCAACTCGTGTTGTATCTGACTACACAATCAAAGCAGGCTTTCTCACAGATTTTAAAGTAATTTTATATTGTTGTTTGTATCCAATACGTATTAATGACTTCCTTGTAACATAGGGTTTTTACTTTCTGATGATGTCTTGTCAATATAGCCATGAGTACTCCTCATTTTAGCCATGACTACTGCTTATTTTTAATATGTAAATATCACATGCAAACTTGCTAAAACTCCTACCAGTATGTATTAGCTTCCACACCCTAGCTTTTATTCAGCATCTGATAACCTACAGGCACAGCTCTGCACACCAAGTCAGCTTTGTATACCCACTCTGGGGCCCCTCACACGCTGTTGGGTCAGGGCAGTGCACTCCCTGCTGTCAAAGCCCCGAGTGCAACTCACTCACTTGTGTTTGCTGTTGACGCACATCCAGTGGCTGGCCTCGTTTCCAGGATACTGAACAGTTCAACGCATTGTGGCTGTTCCAGGGGCCCATGGCATCACCATAAACTGATAATCGCAGTTTACCATCCTTCCTTTGCTTAGCTCTCTTTACAAAGTACTGATGTTTTTTTTTTTTTGTATGTCTGCTTAACACGTGATCCATGGTTTATTGTCAGTTTAAATGCTACTGCTAATCTTTTTGTACAATTTTATAAGGCTTGGTGCACACTTGTCTTGCAGCTGTTGTGGGTTTAATTACAGTTTTTATGTACACTGGCACTCCCACTTTGTGATAAGCATGGTCAATGCACTTCATGTCATCAGTGTGTTGGCTGACTTGTGTTGCATGTACTATGCACGATTTCCAATGTGGCAGTTCATGTTTGCGATTCATCATACATATATATTTTTAGTGATGTCCCTCTATTTCATTCATTTCATAACAAAGATATCTTGTGGCTCTCAAGCTTAACATTTCACATTTGCTTTAACAAACCTCCTTCTGCTATTTGTTTCCTATGTACTTGCTTTATATATGTATAATTTGCCAAGCCATTATTTTTGTAGTTGGCTTACCAGTGCTCTGAGCCTATTTCACTTCTGAAGATGACAGTTTAAAGTGTCAAAACCAGTGAAGTTAAATAAAAAAAATTTTTCTTGTGCATCTGTAAACTGATGTTTTTTCGTCGATGAAATATTCTGGAGCTACTGAATTCCATATGTCATCAAAATCATAAGTTATGTTTTATTTTGCTTGCAGTTTTGAAAGATCAGTGATGTTGAGTATCTGCAGTGTGAATACAGTCACATTTGTACCAACAACACCATTTCTTAATTGCTGAAAATGAGGACATAGACTGTATATAAACCTTCATCGTCTTTGTAAGAATTCCATTCATGGTGAACTGTCAAAAATAATTTATTTACTGATTGCATGTTGTTCTCATTTATATCCCTTTGAGTGAAACATGCATAAACAAAACTATTCTGTTGTTCAAGCTCATTATGTGCTATCCTTGACAATGCCAGATACATGTACAGACAAATCATCAAAAAAAGTCACTGTGAAAATGTCGTCTGAAGATTCTGAAACAGAAGCCCACAGGCAATATGTCAACAAGTGGCCACAGAAGCCTGAACAACATCTACTAACTTAATGAAATACCAATGCCTGTGTCAGGATACAACAGACTAATAGCAATAGCAGTAATAGTAGTCATAAAGTACTCAGAAGGTGAAAATGAAGCAAGGAAATACCTATATTTTCCATAATCTGGGAGAACAAAGACAAATGAACTTCTTTTATTTTATGAGCAGATATATGAAACAAAACAAATGCTCATCATTAAGCTTCTAAAGTATAAAGTTTGATCATTAACTTTGGCGGGTGAAATTTTATAAAATTCCATTTAAGAGAGACTGCACAATATTGTTATATTATTTTCAGTTTCTGCAAGTAACAATGCCACATGATCTCTTTTTGCAAACACAAAGATTTGCAAGATGTGTACATGCTATTAATTGCTGGGGAAAAAATGTTAGAACCAACTTATCATTGAATGTGACCCTTGACCGAATGAGACAGTGCATTAGTTAAGGTACTGGGCTTGTATTCAGGGGTCAGTGGTTCAAATACCTGTCCAGCCATGCAGCTCTAGGTTTTTAATGATTTTCCTAAATCGATTAAGGGACATTCCGTCTTCCCAACATGAGCTTGTACTCCACCTCTAAATACTTCATTGTTGATGGGCCATTAAACCATAATCTTCCAGTGTTCCTTTCCTAGACCTTTGGAATAATAACTGAGACTTGCACATGCAGCCGTCAATCTACAATTTATCCTATTGTAGTTTATCAGAAGACATTGTCACTGTAGAAAGATACTCAGACAGCAGTAATAAATTACGAGTGCGTATGTACTCATAGGTGCCTCAATACAGCTATATGTTTAAAACAGTAATGTATTATAAATAATTTTGTATAAATTACAGCTGTAACTTTATCACATTGTAGATTATCAGAAGACATGGTGATTGTTGTGAGATACTCAATCAGCAGAAGTAGATAGACTTTTGAATTATTATGTTCCTGTATTTCCTTTGGGAGGGGGGAAGGACAGATATTTTATTAATTTTTATATGAGCTGAAGTTGCAATATTGTTGTAAAGTTTTGTCTTCTGTAAAAAATGGTAACCAATGTTACTAAAACATCATAATTTAGATCCAGCTTCCCACCCTTTCCCTGGTCATAGGAATTTTGAGCTTTTACATTACATCTTAGTTCGTTGTAACTGAAAATTGCACTTTTTATTTATATTAATTTGTTTCATCTGATGTCACTGATGAAAATAAATGCACTGAACATGTATGTCAAGACAAAATGTATATAGTGAAAAGAAGTTACTATAAGGTACCATACTATTTGAAGAGATATCGCCTCAGGGCAGAAAAAAATTACGTTGCGGTTTGGGAAAATACAATGAAATAAAATGCAAATTATATTTTGAATTATACACCAAGTGAGACATTATAATAATGCAATGAAACAAATTTGTTCTCATGATACTAGTGCCAAGATTTAATCAAGTTCAGATTACATATTACTAACAAATGTGACTTCTGTTCATTGTTGACCATCAGAATTTCCTAAAGCTTATTGTTGTTGCATATTCTACCACATTTTATTCTAGATGGATTATGTGTTAACTGATAAGTTCTATTGCACTTGTGTCTCACATGACTGTCTTTGAAACAATCATTACAACTGCGTGTTGTTCACACGCCATGACTTCCAACTGTCTCAGACTCAAGTCCCTAAAATGCATATACTCAAAATAATTTGATCTACATTCTTATCATTTTACATTGTGAATTGTGAGCCATCTGTTTTGAATGTATTCAATTATTAAACAGCTCTTGCAATGAAATGATGCCTATTTGCTCTTTCATATGTGATAACCAGTTCTACCTCTCTGTGTGCTTTGATGGCTGTTTGTCAGATTTTCTACCTTTGCTTAGGAAAAGACCTAACATTCTTCTACTTGTTTTGTTACATTATAATAACTTTTTCTGTCTGTTACTGTAAAATGGGGTGAATAGAGACAGTTTTCAACTTTAAAAGAAGAAACTGATAGTTTTGAAAATAAATATGAAAATCAGATTTATAAGATAGTGTAGCTCAATCTTTTATAACATAAAGAAATAAAAACTATACATCAAGTCACTGACATCATGCTCAAAAACAGTGTCTTTGAATCTACACGTCATACCACAAGAACTAAGGAAGAGCGTTTGAGCAACATCTCCTTGACTAAAAAATGGCTCTTTATGTTTTAATCAGTTTTGTTTTTCTTTCAAAGAGATATAAACGTAACCTTTGCCATCTAAATAATAAATTCTACATGCATACAATCCAAATGACTGCTTGCGTTTTCATATACTTTAATGACAACATAATCTCCTCGGCTGAGAAAAGTGCCAGATGGTTCTTCATTTCTGTCAAATTCTGGGTCTTCCTCTGAAGAAACACTGGCGGTCACTGCTTCTGTTCACCCCACAAATTCCAAAAGCAGAATCCTACATTTTCAATTAGCTGAAACATAAGTCAGATTAAAGAATACTTTAAAAGTTACTTTTGGTTAATGAAATGGGATTGAAAATTTACTTGCCGTGTACTTAAATTAAAACAACACAGTTTATACTGACACCTTATTTGTAAGTTTGAAGTAATCAAATTCAATGGTACATCCAATTTTTGTTATAGAGTGAACAAAACATCAACTGACAATAACATCAACTTATTTCCCCGTTAGACTGGTTCACTACCAACCTAGACAAACAAAACTTTTAATTGTTTGAATTATATTCACATTTGTGTACCAACACAATACCAGAGAACTTTCTTGGATGTTTCATTTCTATTTACCCCATTTTGTAGCATTCATTTTATTCGTGCATTCCATTATGAGGTGGAATCCAAAATTTTCGGGACTGGTGCTGCCATCTGGAAAGTAGGAGTAGTAGATCCTTACACCGCTAGCTGGCGAGAGCTGCATATCTGGCGAGTCAGTGTGCATAGTGGCATTCAGCTGGGGGTAGATGTTGCGTGTCCACAGTGATTCCTGTCATACTCTGTGTTTGATGTGTGGCGATTTTAAGATGGATCTGCGAACAGAACAGCGCTTGTGTATCAAATTCTGTGTGAATCTCGGGAAAAGTGCTACGGAGACCCTTGCAATGATTCAAAAAGTATTTGGGGAACAGGGCATGAGCCGTACACTGTGTTTGAATGGCATGCTCGGTTCAGGGCCAGCCGTACAGATGTCGAAGATGATTCTCACACTGGAAGGCATGTTAGCCGCACAACACCAGACATTGTTGCCAAAATTCAACAATTTGTTTGTGCGGATCGATATCAAACCATTCAAGATGTTGCAGATGAATCGGTATTGGTTATAGGACATGTCAACGAATGTTGACTGATAAATTGGGCATGCATCGTGTCACCACAAAATTTGTTCCAAGGATCTTGACTGCTGATCAGAAGCCACAGTATGTTGAAGTGTGCACAGACCTTCGTCAGACCGCATCTGATGATCCAACCTTCTTGTCACGGGTTATCAGTGGTGATGAGAGCTGGATTTACGGTTATGACCCAGAGACAAGATGAAAAAGCTTGCACAGGATAGAGTAGCATGGAGAGCTGCATCAAACCAGTCTCAGGACTGAAGACCACAACAACAACAACCCAGAGACAAAGCAACAATCATCCCGGTGAAAGAGCCCGGGCTCTCCAAGACCCAAAAAAGCGAGACAAGAGCAAAGTGAAGAGCATTGTGGACAAAGAATTTGTCCCACCCAACCAAACAGTGAATTCCGCATACTACTGTGACGTTTTGCAATGGCTCCATGAAAACATGCGGTGACAATGGCCCGAACTTCGATGTCAAGGGAACTGGCTGCTGCATCACGACAATGCACCCTGTCACACATCCATGCTCACTGGGACCTTTCTGGCAAAAAACAACATGACGCTTGTACCCCACCCACCGTGTTCGCCAGATTTGGCACCTTGCGACTTCATGCTATTCCCAAAACTGAAACTCAAGTTGAAAGGCCGTCAGTTTGACACTCTAGAGAGGATTCAAGAAGCTTACCTGATGGTAATAAACTCCTTCAAGGAACAGGACTTCCAGAAATCGTGATGGTGGCCATTAGTCCAAGGTAAGGTTTTCAACAGATGGCAGCACCAGTCCTGAAAATTTTGGATAGCACCTCATATTATCAATTTTTGTAAAATGTTACTGTTTTGCACCCTTAATTCTATTAGACACTGTTGCTTTAGGATTCCTTGCATTAAATCAGTAACTGAATTTTATTATTCCAGGTCTAATATAAAGTGTCCCAAAATCTTCTATGGAACCAGAACACACATGCAAATAAAACATGTCGTTTCTGAGCTGCGCAAAACAGCATATAGGGATGTGAGGTAAGATAGCATAGCATACTGTCTGCATAATGTATAAACACTCTTCAGTTATGAATTATTTGTAGCCTGCCCCTGGTTTGATATTTGTGACTTAAAAGCACAGCCAGTATGAAAGTCATGTACATACATTGAGTGAGATGGAGCAGTGATGAAGACACTAGACATATCTGGATTCCTGTCTGGCCACTTTATAAATACTATGTAGTATGTTAAGTGAAAAATGTAGTATTGCAAACTCTTTAGGTAGCTACAGTTGAAAATGCTCTTACTAAGTGTGTTACCTTCTCATGTGTTTTTTATTTGTGCAGTGAAGATGCACCATGTGTTATGCAGTAATAAAAACATCAGTGACTTGTATCATTACATGAAACCACAGTTTCTCATAATTTTTTCAGGATGTGTGTCCTGGCTAGTCGTGAACAGTTTTGCATTCATGAAGCAGCTGATGATAAACAATTCCAAAGCAAAACTGAACTCTGCCGCCAACTGCTAGAAGAGGAATCAGTGAAGGTTAATGGCGCTATGGTAAGTACCAAAGGCAATTAATTTCTTATTTCTGATGTTGATGAGGTTGGACGCAATGTTAATCATTGTAATATGCACAGATTGTTTCATCTATGTAGCCCAAGTGCTTCTATAAGCTGGGCTGCAATTAAACAGAATTCCTGCTAAGCCCTTGCTTGTTGCACTGCCATGTATTTTCTTTCTTCACCACAAAGAACATTATACCAAATGCCTACATACCCGTTTTCCACAGATCATGAACTTCATACAGTTCACAAAAAAAAATTCAGTAAAAATGTTGTGAAATGTTCAACAAGTTATTTTAAACACAGAAAAATGTTTTAAAATGTTCAAAAATTATCATGTGTCTAAGAAAAACCTTCATGATTTGGAATGAGTAAAATATTGATCAGTTTAAATGGAGCCAAGTATTAAACAATTGATTCTGAACCAAATTCACACTTGGCTTCATTCAGGCTTCATTCAACATGCAAGTGACTTACCGAGCCAGTTATAGGACCAACCAATAGATATACGTAGCACCCTAACCACAGTGGAACTCTATTTCTCACATATACAAAGCATTTCTTAATGTTAAAGGTACATCAACTGGCAGAAAAAGTCTAACAATCTCTAGACCCATGGATTTGTAGTTTTAACTCTTTTTTTGTACTCATCATATAGTCATGTCTATGCAATATTATTATTATTTTTTTTCAGGGTACTGGCTGTTCCTATTGTGACAATGTAGGCATCATAAAGACACATGATAATCTCAGCCGTCTAGGTTGCCCAACACCAATGGATATAGAAGATCTTGTTGATATAGGGCGCAAAAAAAATGCTTGCCCTTACTTTGCATCACGTTCCTTAATTACTACAGCAGACCTTATTATCTGCCCATATAACTATCTGCTTGAGCCTGCTGTAAGAGATTCAGTAAGTAATACCAGTTAAATTGTAATAATATAATATAGCATAAGAAGTTGCATTCTTCAGGAAAATATTTTTAGTGTAATTAATAATCACTTTGGAATCGTAGATCATAGCGATAGTCCATATTCAAGCAATGTAGTTCTCGTACCTAAGAAATAGGTGGATGGTACAAGGAAATATAGGTTTTGTTGTGATTATAGGTCTCTGAATGCGAAAACCATTTCGAACGCATATCCGATTTTAAATATTGGGTGAGTAAAATTTCTCATCATCCTTTTATTTGAGCATAAGAAGAAATAAAATAAATTATGAGCAATTTAGAGCTGGCAGAAATGCAGATGGAAGAGTGAATACTTCCGTCTCTTCAAATTGTGAAAAATTAAGGAGAAAATGCAATCGTGCAAATGTATGATGTTTCCGTGATTTATCATTAAGCTGAAAAGCACTGTGCACTACCAGTAAGACAGAAATGCACGAAATGTTAAGTTAGTGTAGTAGTGGAAAATATAGATTGACATAAATATGGAAATGCAAGCCTGACAGAATTAAAATAAGATTGCAAATAACAGTCTGTGACTATTGATAAGTTTGACATAAACAAAAGTATGGCGTTAGACAGCCCTCAAAGGAAATATTATCAAATCTGGAGGAGGAGCATATAAATATTGTAATTAAGAACTTCTGATGCAACAGACAACATTTTTAGCAGAATCTTGCCAAAAATATTTCAGTCCATCATAAGATACAGACAGCCCTACATCAAATGTGAATTTGAGACAAAACAGAAATTACTACTACTGAAGCTAAAAGAGTTGCACTCTTGAACTGCTTAAACACTTGGTCCACAGATATGAAGCAATTGTAAATCTAAATAAAATTCATTGATTTGATAATGTTTTGCTATCTAGATGTTCATTCAGAAGTTGCTGTACTTCATCAGCAAGAAATGTTGTGAAAATATCAGTAGGAACAGTGGAGCAGGTATAAATTTCAGACAATGATGAAAGTGGTAAGTGTGCTTGCTGAAAGACAAGATTTTGTGTACAGCAGACACTAATGTGGGACATCAATACTACAATAACTGAAATTGTCTAGGGGTGTCTTCTAAACATTTGAGAATTACCATAAATAAAAGTTTACTGCAAAAATTTTTCGGTACACTGCTTTTGAAAATGTAGTTTATGTAAAATAAGTGTATTATTCGAAAGAGAAATCTTAGTGGACTGGATGGTAACACTTACGAAAATATCTGATCTTTATAATACTGTCTCCTCTTTTTTATCATTGTGATTTAGTGCAACTAGAAAACAAATACTGGACTAAATATAACTGACTTGCATTTTACTTTTCAGATGCAGCTAAATCTGAAAGGAGAAATAGTAATCCTAGATGAAGCTCATAATATAGAAGATATAACAAGGGAAGCCGGAAGTGCATCTTTCAATATGCTGTCTGTTATAAAGGCCAAGAAAGACTGTTCTGCATGTGCTGTAAACAATCCACTTTATACTCCACTGGTAGGCTTTGTTTTCTGCAAGTAAAGTCTCATAATCATTCTCATCCAATTGCATTTGATTTCTTGCTCTTATGCCAGCTGTGACAGCTAGTAGCAGCTCCTGTCATGTACTAGTGAAATAAAACCATGGAATTCATACAGACACTTATTCAGTAATGGAATGCTAAGTATTTTTTAAAATCATTAAAAATAAATAATAAATAAATAAAAGCAATTGGATCATCTTTGTTATAATTAAGAAAAGTTTAGTATTTATTATTCACAATCACAGCACTTCCTTATGCTTACAAATGAATTACTGGTAAATTCTACACCTATTGATTTTTGCTTCTCATGTTTCTATATATTTTACTTGCATCTGCATACTGTGCATTTTTACTATCTTAACTCTCATCCTTGATCTGTTAGTTTCCTGCAGCTCAGTATTGTCAGTAGTTTCAAATTTTAAACTTTGCAGTTAGCTTATTGACTGTTCTAATTCTTTCTGTCAGATTCATGTAGTAGTAGTAGTAGTAGTAGTAGTAGCAGCAGCAGCAGTGACAGTAGCAGTGTGAGAATGTCTGTAGCCATACCACTGGATGGTGGTCTGGATTACTCCAAATCCTGAATCATGAGAAAGACAAGACAGAAATGAGTCAGATTTACTAATTTAATAACAGTTGTGATTCAGTTTCCAAGACGAGTTGCCAGTGCTTTATACTTATAGGTAAAAAATACAGTTAAACTCAAAAGAAATCTTAGTATTTCATAGGATTGTTAGATAAAATAAGGGGATGAGAAAAATATGAGACCTGGCGAATCAAGGAAAAGTATATCATTACTTTTATATACAAAAGAAAGTATTAAAGTGTGTCAGACTGGAGAATGAAAACGGAGAAGTAAAGGGAAAGAAATTTGTTAAAAATAAACGTAAAACAAACCTTGAGAAAAGTATATGTTTACTTTCTTGTTTAATAAACCTGATAAAATGCATGTTTTTGTGAAAAATTGGGGATAATGGAAAGTTTGTGATGGAACATACATTCTGAAATATAGATTTATATTGAATTAGACAAGAGAGGCTTTCAAATGCACTAGTGCAATACATGTGAATGAAAGCATATATTGGCCATTTCTCCTCCCCCTCCCCCTACCTCCTCCCCACTCCCTCATCCCCCCTCCCTCCTCCCCCCCTTCTGCCCTCAGTCTGTGTCATATACAGGTACTATTGTGTATATGTTTCCTGTTTTCAGGCGGAATTTTTAAACAGCTTCCATACCTGGTTCACATCACAGACATTGGGTCAAAGAGATGATGCAGGGAAGGAGACACTAATTCTTCCAGGAGCAAAAGCTATTGCTAGTCTGGGCCTGCATAAAATAGATGAGCAGAGAATTGTACAACTTAAGGTACGGCACTGCTTAGTGTAGAAAAGTTTATACGGCTTCGTACTTGCCTTATTTATATTGAAGTGAACTTTTAAAAAGTTTTATCTGTTTTTAAAATAGTTGTAACTTCTGTTTATACCTTTTTTTCTGATGACTAAAATTTATAAATAGAAAATTGTAGTTTTCTTACATGTCACCTTTACACTGCAACATAACCATGAAATTATTCATCAGTCAATGCAATCAAAGAGAAAGTTGAGTGCCTGCATTGCTCATATGACTGCTTCTTTTCATGAGAAACTTTAAAAACTGTCCCAAGTGCTTGAAATGTATGGACACAAGTTTATGACATAGGGGTAGGGTAGGGTACATGTAGCAACATGATTCAGCTGTTAATTTACATTAATTTGTTTTGATGGTCAGGACTGCAAATTTTCCTAATTATTAATTACATGTGTTTATAAACTTCACCTTACAGCAGACGGAGCCCCCTCATCCTATGGTCTGACTGACATGCTCTTCTTTTTTAAACTTTCTCAACTCTAACATATCTTTCTTTCATCCTTGACATGGGAACAAATAGTCTCAAAAGCTAGGATAGCTTCTTCTAATTTTATTGTTTCTGTGTTACAGTACTAAGAATTTTGCATCTTGTAGGTAAGTAAGTACTGATCAATAGTATGTCATAATTTTATAGTTTTCTCAAGTGAATTTTCCTTTTGATACAAAAGTAAATCATATGCACTTAGAATAGAGTGATGTAGAAACAAAACGGAGAAACAAGTAATTTAAAATATCATCATCCCAGTGGAGCAAAATGATTTTGTAGATATGGTATATACTGAAGACCAACTTGCAAAGTTTCAACTGTGTTCAGGTCAAATTACCATTCTCCTGAGACATTAAAAAATAGAAAAAACTGCTATTTCAATTGTTTGAAAAATATTATCTGAGTTAACGTGTGCGAAACAGAATAAAAAAGGAAGACTTACAAATTCCATTACAGAATCAGCTCAGTGACATAGTAGAAGAAATACGACAAAGGAGAGAAGAAAGGAAAGAGAGGAGACAGAGAAACAACAAAAAAATTCCTATATCATTTTCTCCAAACACTCGTCAGTTGCTTGAAAGTGTTGTTCGTGTTCTTCAGTTTGTTTATGGTGAAAATCTTAAGCATTTGGAGGATTATGATTTTGTCCTTACAAGAGATAAGCATCAAAGAATGCCAAAGGGTCTGGTAAGTTCATTTCTAACTACCCACATGTTGTAAATCCATCATACAATAAACACATAATCAATATATGCAGTGTTCTTGTATGGTCCCAAATTGTGTTCTGTAGATTTCAGCCTGCAGGAGAAAATTCAAGAATTGATTTAAAGTCATGAAGTATATTCTTAAACATTAGTGACTACTGCTGTACACTACACTAATATTGGCAGTAGTTTCATGTACCTGATGTCAGTTAAGACCATGTGGTTCATTCTTTTCCAAAGGTTCATTTAAATATCCCAGTGTTCTACAGGACTAGGCTCTATTGGAGAGGGTATGTCCTTGCCCTCTTTTAACATGTTAATCTGCTCACTCAGACACTCAAAGTAGGCCACATCTCATAGAGCGTCCGTACCATACCAACTTGACTTCCTCACACACACAAGAGATGAAGGTACTTCGTTTGCAGTAAGGATTCTAGTTTCACTCAAGTTTGTATTCCACCTTTAATCACCAAGTAAGGTGGTGCAGATGTTAGCACACTGGACTTGCATTCAGGAGGGCAACAGTTCAAATCTGCATCCAGCCATGTAGAGGTAGGTTTTCCACAATTTCTCTCAATTAACCCACTCAAATGCTGGAATGTTAACTTTGAAAGGGCACAACCAATCTCCTTCCTCATCCTTGAAACATCCCAAGCTTGTGCAGCATTACTAATGACCTCAACATTGACGGGATGTTAAACCATAATCATCTTTCCTTCCTTCCATGTCAAATTACTGACTGATACGTCCTCCCCCATAAACAAAACAAAAATTACATTCTGAGTGCTGAAATAAATTAAAATCAGTGGAATTGTCTTGAGAAAATGTAGATAGTAGGAAATAGACTATTTGAAGTGAGAATGATTACAGCTATTGAAATTATGATACATTGATTAAAGTAAGTTTATGTAACTTACAAAACTTTCATATAATTCATTCCTATCTCTAGCTGATAATAACTTTTTGTCTGTTGCATTGTCTTTGTAGAATGAAGCTGACTTGCGTGCTGGATCACTGTGGCAGTGCAATTTGGATATTTGGTGCCATAATTCAGCTGTTGTCTTCAGTGAACTTAGTTCTGTTGTGCGCTCCTTGTTACTATCTTCAGGGACATTGTCGCCAATGCATTCCTTCTCATCAGAGCTGGGAGTCAGTTTCACAAATTCTCTACGTGGTCAGCATATTGTTGACAGTTCCCAGGTATATACCAGTTTATAGTCTCTGAAAAAATTTTGAAATTTTATTTGTCATTACCTCATGTCTCCAAAAATGACATATAATTCCAAAGATGGTCAAATATAGTAGAAACATAAATAAAAAATGTGAATAAATAAATTTTACAGTTCTTATATTCAGGAGGTGATTTCCATTATTGCTGATAAACACATTTAAGAGGTGGGAATTAATAGTCCATCCTCATGGAGGAAAGGTGTGTCATTATGATGCCAGCTCACAAGTGAGAGAAGGTGAAGAATGTTTGATGACTCATGTATCCAGTCAACCAAGGCAAGTAGCGAGAGACAGAAATGCAAAGCATTCAGGCAGCAGTGATGGCTAAGCAACAGGATAAGAGGTTTTCCCCTGTCCATATAGCATACATGCTGGCTGAGAAAGTTAGACTTGAGACAAAGGTAGAAAAAAGGACAAAACAAAGATGGAAATCAATATATTTGAATGAAAATATATTACAAACCTTCCAAACATATTACAGGAAAAGCAGGGATGCCAAAGAAATCCTGGCAATGAGATGAGATCATTGCAACTTAATTCTTGACCTAAAATTATGAAAGTTGTGATTTTTTTCTAATTACTGTAGTTTATAAAATTAATAACAAATGAACCACCAATGCAATATGCTCATAATGTGTGTCATAAGAAAGTTGAGAAAGCCAGTAATCACCTCAACAAATTACATTTCAAATTGGGCATATGTATAAAGAATTACGGAAGATTTATTAAAAGTTAATATGCAATGTGCCAATACCAGTGATGCTCCACAGTTACACATAAAATGAAAGCAGCATGCATGTCCCACAGCCTTACCTGACATCCATAATGGATGAGAAAACACTATCTGCTATTTGATAGGTTTGAGAATGAAAACATGGTCCAAATAGGCTGTATTCTTATTTTCTGTGCAGTTGGCTAGTTTCAACCATGGGTCATTTTGAACACATATGTTAAGATTCCAGCTTCATTTCACATTCTAATACATCGCTGGTACGTGTGGACAGGTATACATCATATTTCTGCGAGTATGTGGCACAAAAACAATACAGTCGTATACATGATTATTTCCATTAGCTGACTCAAACAATAAAGTACCATAGTATAGATGCAGCTGTTGATATCATAACAGCTGTACCTATACCATGAAGTGACAGCTTTCTGTTTGTGTCAGCTAATAATCACAATCATGTGCCACATCAATATGATGTATACCTGTTCACATGTACCTGCAATTTATTAGAACATGAAGTGATGCTGGAAGCTTATGATATGTGCTTGAAAATGACCCATGATTGAAACGACCAATTGCATGGAAAATAAAAAGAATACAGCCTGATTCACAGAAAGTAAAAAGAGTACAGCCTACTTAGATCATGCTTTCATTCTCAAAACATGGTGTAGCCATGGACCCTGCACAAAGATAAAATTTTAAAATATTTGATAGATATTTATAATTTGGAGTTAAGTTTTGTTGCATTGCAAAGATGGATGTAGGTATGCAGTCATTAACTTTGTTGATAAAATGTTTAAAATTGTGTAGATACTTTCATGAGAGGTAGCAAGGTAATCACAGTAATTTTGTCTGTTTTGTAGTACATTATGTCTATGTATAATAAACTTTAAATTTGAATGGAGGCCATTATTTAAGCAAGCAAGGATGACATCACAAAGGGCATTTAAGCATAAGCAGTAAGCCGATAGTCTTTTGCTGGTCGGCAGTTCTTTGAGCAGTGCCTTTAGTAAGTTGTGAGAATCGGTGAGTTTGTTGAGGAGGCTATACGGTGAAGCAGATGTACGTGTGTGGTAGAGACATTGGAAAGTCCAGGATGGAATAACAATAATACTATGAAAAGGGTACATTGCTGCTCACCATATAGAGGAGATTCTGAATCATGGAGAGCTCAACGAAAAGATTGATATACATTCAAACGTCTTCTGAAGTAGAATACACACACATCCACAACTCACATGCATGACCATTATCTCCAGCTTCTGTGGACAGAAGGCAGACAGGAACTGCAGCTGATTGGAGAATCAGTCTGGTGTGGGTGTTGGATGTAAGGAGGGCTGGGGCAGGGGGGGGGGGGGGGGAGCAGAGTAGGGGTGGAGAAAGATGTAGTGTTGTAGTGTTACTTGGAGGAGCATTCAGGGATGTGATGGGGGCAGGTTAGGGCTACTAGGTGCAGTCAGGAGGTGGGGGGGGGGGGGGGGAGGTGGGGGGGGGGGGGAGCAGGGGAGTCGAAAAAGAGAGAAAAGAAAAAATATTAGTGTTTGCACTAGTGGAATCAAAGGCAGAATAGTGCTGGATTGGGAGCAGGGTATTGGATAGGTAGGTGAAGGACAGGGACTAGCGAAGGTTGAGGCAGGGGGGGTTGAGGAAACATAGGATATATTGCAGAGAGAGTCCCCACCCACGTAATACAGTAAAGCTGGTGATAGAAAGGATCCAGATGGTGCAGGCTGTGAAGCAGTCTTTGAAGTGAAGCACACTGCATTGAACATTGTGTTCAGCAACTCAGTGATCCAGTTGCCTCTTGGCCATAGTTTGTCGGTGGCCATTTGTGCAAACAGACAGCTTGCTAATTGTCAAGTCCATGTAGAAATCAGGACAGAGGTTGCAGCTTAGTGTGTAGATCACATGACTGCTTTTACGTGTTGCCCTGCATTTGATGGTATAGGAGATTCCTGTGATTGGACTGGAGATGGTGGTGGTGGCAGGGTGTATGAGGCAGGTCTTGTATCTAGATCTATTACAATGATATGAGTCATTAGGCAAGAGGTGGGGAGCAGAAGTAGAGTAGCGATGGGGGAGGATATTGCATAAGTTCAGTGGGCAGAGGAATACTACTGTGGGAGGGGTGGGAAGGATAGTGGGTGGCATATTCCTCATTTCAGGGCACCAGAGTAGTTGGAACTTGGGCAGAGAATGTGATTGCTCCTTTGTGGCTGGATGGTGGGTATGTGGAAGGTGGTAGTTGACTCAAATGGTAAGGCATAGGAGATCAGTTTCTACTCAAGATTGGAAGGGTAATTTTGGTCTCACACTCCAAATACACCAAGGGCCTGACTGAAGCCTTCACAAAAGGGAATTCCACTCATAACTTTGTACAGAAACAGATCTCCAGTTCCTTCTCTTTCCAGTCACCTTTTGTCCTACATACCCACTGACTGGCTATGAAGAAGCAATCCCCTTGTGACTCAGTGCCACCCAGGACTGGAACAACTGAACTGCATTCTCCACCAGGGTTTCATCTACTTTATTTTTTGTTAATGTGTCTGTCTACTACATCAGAGTTTGAGAAATATTTCTATATTAAATGAATGGGTTTCAAAGCAACTGTGTGTGACGGGTTCCTCAGACATAATGAGGAGAGAAGCCAACAAAGAATTAGATCGACCATCACCCACACCGGTTGCGACATATAAAACTGCCAACGTGCATCCCACATGGTAGCTGGACTCTGGCCCGAGGTGCAGACGTTGGTAATCGTGTGCATGGCGTGTGCCTGCTTGTATGTATGAATGGTGTGTTTCTCTCTTTTGCTGATGAAGGCTGTGGCCTAAATTTTTATGTAAGTGTCTTTTAATTGTGCCTATCTGCAACTTAACATGCCTTTTTTATGGTTAGTAGCAGTCTGTCTTGTTGATATTCCTTCCTGGAGTTTCCATTGTTTAAACTTCAGTTTATGTTGCAACTGAAAGTGGGAGCTGCAATTATGGACATAAATGTTTCTGTTTTCATGAGGTACAGTGCAATTAAATTAACTTCGTTCACACTTGTTTCTGTATTCAATGCTTTGCTTACACTATGTAACTACATATTTTGCACCACTTAATGAATCATTTTAATTGTTTTCATTTGAATGTGAAAATCCATGTGAGGCCACCATTCTCATATGTCCAAAGTTAATTAAATAAATGTGCTTTAATTTGAAGTTTACCTATCTGATTTAGCTTACATCATTGCCATATGAGACTTTTATCCACTTATTTCATATATTTTGCCCTCATTAGACTTATGTATGTGCCCTTTATTTTTTGTTAATGTGTTTGTCTACTAAATAAGAGTTTGAGAATTATTTCTATATTAAATATTTGGGCTTCAAAGTGACTGTGCATGACCAACCCCTCAGACGTAATGAGGAGTCAAACCAACAAAAAATTAGGTCGACCATAACTCACACTGGTTGCAGCATATAAAACTGCCAGTGTGCTTGTAATAGGATCTTTTTAGGGAAGGAGGATAGTTCACCCTGGCCCCAGTTTGAGTATGATTCACATATTGTGTATTTTTTTATTGTGCGCCACAGCAATATTGAAATTTGGCCTCTTGCTTGGAAGTACTATTTTGTCATTCTGTCTCCTTGTAATTTTACAACTCATTCAAGCAAGCTGTCCTGCTTGTATGAGTAAATAAATTAGCTAGTCGAAACATGTTAATAAAAAATTAATGTTAAGAGTGCTGAAAATAAATTAATATACATCCCCTCAAAATTCCAGTATTTGTAAGACTACTGAGATATGATGAAAATGTCTAGTCAAATATTAGTGGGTTCTAAAAGGTGTACAGATTATGTAGTGAAGTACAGCATTATTATGTATATAACATTGGTATGTGTAAAGCCTTTGACACTGTGAACCACCAAATACTGTTACTGAAGGCAGACCATCTAGGAATAAGTGGTGTAGCAAATAACTGGCTTCAGTCATACCTGACAGAGAGGAAACAAAAAGTAGTCTTAGATAAGTCAGACAATTTGTGTGGTGGAATGATATCATCGGAATGGAGAGACATAAATTGTGGAGTTCCACAGGGCTCTATTCTTGGTCCGTTACTGTTCCTGTTATTTATAAATGATTTACCTTATTCTTCAATGATTCAGTGCAATTTTACCATCTTTGCAGATGATACTAACATAATGGTTAATGGTCTTAAATGTGAAAATGTTCAAGAGTCTGTTAATACTATTCTTATATATTTAATGAAATGGTTCACTGCAAATGGTCTTTCACTTAACCTGAGTAAGACTAATTATATTCAGTTCACCCCAACTGCCAAAACTGAGGAAGAAATGACTGTTAAATATGCCACACAGGTCATAGAAAGAGTGGAAGTAACAAAGTTTCTAGGCGTGAAGATTGACTGTAGAGTAAACTGGTCCCATCACATTTTAGATCTTTACAAGAGACTCAGCTCTTCAGTTTTTGCAATGCGAATCATCTCTGTCAGTGCAAACTTAAGCATTAAAAAAGCTGCATACTATGGTTACTTCCATTCTTTGATGGCATATGGAATTATTTTCTGGGGAAATCAACCTCTTGCAAAGAAAATATTCATTGCTCAGAAGCGTGTTGTAAGAGTGATGTCTGGTGTAGATCCTAGATGCAGCTGCAGAAGCCTATTCCGGAATCTGGGAATTCTTACAACTACTTCTCAATATATGTACTCACTTATGTGTTTCATAAGTAAAAACACTGATTTATACAAATGTAACAGTGAATACCATCAGTATAACACAAGGAGGAAACATGATTTCCACACTGAAGGTAAAAATTTGAAGATTGTGCAGAAGGGTGTACAGTCCTCTGGTATAAAGATATTTAATGCTCTTCCTCCAGAAATCAAATGTGAAATTGCCAACAAATCTACATTTAAAGAGCTTCTGAGGCAATTTCTTTTAGCCATGTCATTTTACAGTTTGGAAGAGTTTATGAAACACAGTGAGAAATGGCCTTAAAATAAGATGTATTATCATATAAATTGAACATTAAGCTGAACATTCTTGTCACATATGTAACTCTTTTAGTGTTAACTGCTTATATTTAACAGTCTGGGTTATATGACCTTTTCAGGTTTAATTTACTTTGTTTTATACCTGTAATCTGTAGGTCTAAGGATTCTCATTCCATTATATTGTGTTATGGATCATTGTAGTGGTTAAGTAACTTTATATTCTTTACCTGTAAACATAGTGTACAAGTACTTGTAATTGACAATGTAAAAATTGACACACACTACATCCATGTGAAATTGTCACAGTTGGATCCATGGTGTAAGAAATAAATAAATAAATAAATAAAGAGAGTCACTCATGGAAGGAGGGGTCCAGCAAATGATAGATACAGAACAAGAAGTTGAAAATTCTAACACAATCTTCATTTTTTCTGTTTTCTTTTGTTCCGAAGTTGCTCCAAATTCATGGAGGTATGTTCCGTCTTTGCAACTAAATCAAAGGCAGTTTTGTTTTTGCCATACACATTTCACTTCTTTTCTTTATGAAGCAACTTCAGTGGTGATTTATAATGTTGTTATTCTAAATGTGTGGTCCTGTAGATATGTGCATTCGGTCCCCATGCTCCAGTTGGCTGATTTCCAGCATTTTACACTGAGATTTATTACAGCGCATCACTTGCACTTTTCATGGAAGTGCATGTGATGTTTTATAATAAATGTGGGTGAAATAATGCCGAAAATGGCCAGCTGGCGCATAAGAACCAAATGCACACATGTACGGGACCACACATATAGACTAACAACATTTTAAATTGCTACTGAAGTTGCTTCATAAAGAAAAGAAGTGAAATGTGTATGGCAAAAACAAAACTGCATTTCATTTAGTTGCAAAGACGGAACACATCTCTATGAATTCAACGTAAAACAATACACTGAACTATATTCTCCTAGTTTTGATGATATATTACCTCTGTGTTGTGAGTGAGTGGTTGACTATACTCATTCAGTTACTTACAGTCCACCAAAGTAATTTTTTGTTCATGTAGCACAGCAAAAACTATGGGAGTATAGAATATAAATTTATTTTGTAGAAAATGGGGTTAACAGGTTTCATCATCAGGGCAGTCACAGAAACATGAAATTCAATGGAAGAGGAAATAAACAAACGCTTCTTGATGCTGCTGTGGTGAAACACATTTGGTCAAAGACAAACAGATAATGGTGTTCTTGCTAGAAGGCAGACCATATTACACATGTAGGCCTTCTTACTGTGTAAAAATGATTCTGATTTTATGTTCCCAGGTGTTTGTTAGGTCTGTTTCAAAAGGACCAAGAGGCAACCTTCTGAGCTCAGAGTACAAACATGCTAGGAATTTGAACTACCAAGATGATCTGGGAGAGCTGCTGTTGGGCATCTGCCAGATTGTTCCACAAGGAGTGCTTTGCTTCTTCTCTTCTTACAGGTTCATGGAACTAATTACCACAAGGTGACTAATCATCTCTTGCTCATATTCTTTCTTCTACTACTTAGAAATAAGATTCTTATAAATATTATTAAAAATAGTGTAGTGAATATAATGGTATAGATGTTGTTTTTAATTATTGCTGCTTACCCCCTTTTTAAATAAATTCATTCTTGAAGATTCAATTTGTCACAAATCTGTGGAATTTATTTAATAAAATATGTTATTGTTCCATACATATTTTGTTACTCATCAACACTTTAAGCATAATCTGTCTTTACTTAGTAATGTCCAATTTTTTCACTTGTAAGCCGGATAAATCATCTGTGTGTTTGTTATAAGTTTATGGAATTATGCTGCTTGTTAAAACTGTAGGCTATTGTAAGCTTCAGGTTTACACTGAATATCTGACTTCCAGAGCCATAGATTTCCACCTTACGACAAAGATAATGGAAGAAACTGGGAACACGGAGAATAAAAACACTAACTAGCAGTCGTAGAATACTAGGGAAGTGCAATCAGCCTGCAGAGGAGATTGCATGCAATAGAAGCATGTGACCCATCCTAGAACACTCCGCAAGCATGTGGTACCAGATAAAACTACCGTGGGACTACCGAATGTCCACAAAGGGGAGGGGGAGGTGCAACACAAATGGTCACAGGCTCACTTCACATAAGAAAGAGTGCCACAGAGGTACTGAAAGCACTGAATTGGCAGACTCTTGAAGATTACACAGACTGAAAGAGGGCTATGGGAGTGCAGCAGTATATTCCAAATTGATGTGTTCAATCCCTGCCCACCATTATGTCAGATAAGTATTTGTGTGTGACAACTTATTTGTTGTGAAATTTAAAACTTCACATTGTAGAACATCAGCAGTATACTCACCTTCTCCAACCCATAAGTTCGCTGTTGCCAAATACTGTATTTTCATTGGTCATTTGATGAAATACAATGAAACACACACAGTGGCCTATGCGTCAAACGTTTGGAGCTCCACCATCAGGGAATCAGTGGAAACATGACTGTCTGAGTTTCTTATCAGTTGATATGGCACAGGGTGTCTACAACCCAGGACAACTGGGAGATCCGGGAAAAACCCAGGAATTTTTTCATCTGGGAGAAAGCCGGGAAAAACCCGGGAATTTTTTTGAATTCTGGGAATTTTTCATTGTTTTGGTTCTCAGTTAAATTTTTGTAATTTTGACTGGTAAGAAGCAATACGCTAACAAAGAATATTACTGTATCCTGCTACTGCAGAATAATACTGCAGCCATAAAACATGAACGAGAGAAAAAACTAAAATAAAACTTAAATTGCAAAGCAAATGCGCCATATACAGCAACAAAACATAGTGCTCATACAAGCGTCTGCCAACAGCAAAATGTTTCAAAGGCTTTAGGAAGACTATGCAATGCTTCGTAACAACAAATTGCCTCCGATGAGCATGACATCACAACTGTTAACATTAGATTTATTTTAGCAGTTACGAGAGGGATCATGCACATGTGCAGTTGAGTAGTATCTTCTTCCGCTTCTGGCTACAGAAACATGGCCTTTGGCTGTGTAAGCAGTCGCAGTTAAAAAAAAAAAGCTAGGTGCTACCGGGGTAAAATTTTGCTGGTGCACTCAAGCTGCCAGATTGCACAGCAGCAGCAGCCCTGGATCTAGTTGGGGGGGGGGGGGAGGGGGGGGGGGGAATTCATATAAAACTTGTTTCTCAAAGCGCCTAGCATTCAGCGCACGTTGGTCTATCGATTATTTGTATGACTTTGAACATTGTTGAACACATTCTAAGTTGATTTCTGAATGAATCATAAGTTGATTTGTGAATCCGTGCATAGTGTACGTGATGTCTCTGTCAGTGGAATCCTCGTCACATCTAGAAATAATCTTTCCTGCAGACAAAAGGGGCTATATGAGCTGAGCAGAGTATAGCTGAACGAAAGAAAGCCAACCACTGTCTGATTATGTGGTTGATAGGGTTTGAGAATGATCAGCGTTGTTACGATTGCCAGCAAAATCCATAGATTCAGACTACCAGAGTGTGAATAAACGACTAAATTTACTGGCACATTTGTGTGATATGTCTTAAAATGTAATACGTGCATAAAAGACCAACATTATATGCGAAAGCTTTGTTTTTCGTGTAGCAACATTATATATAACCTTTAACTTTTCCTGTTCGTGTGTTCGCGCTACTTAACGGTGATGTCGCTATTGGCTGACTACACCACATGTCCGAAGCTCTGAATATCCACTGTCATCGGCTGGCGAGATCACGTGACATGATCTATGACTGGCTTACAAATACGCATCGCAATCTCGATTTCAATGCTTCGGAAAGTAACATGCGGTGCCTGGTGGAATTCGAATTTATACTTTCGTAATACAAAAATATGCAGCGTACATGTTACTGCACATCAAACATCTTTCCAAAAGGTGTTTCGTTTTCTAAAGCGCCGGGAAATTCTACGCCCATGTATAAAAACATAACCATTCAAAGGATTGATAAGTTATACAGTTCCGAGAGAAAATATACTGTCAATTAACAGGGAAAAACTATGTTTCCACCCAGGAGAAAGTGTATTTTGAACCGGGAAATACGGAAGAAATCTGGGAATTTTTTTTCCTTGTCCACGTATACACCCTGTGGCAGCTTGTGGATACGTTCTGCATACAATTCTGTCATAGGAAAATGTTGTACTCTGCATATCTAGCATATTCTGTGATTTTACTGTATGAAGACATTAGATTTTATATCAATGAGACAAGCTTTCACCATGGAGGGTGTGCGGCACAGTGCACATACTTGCAGCAGAATAGCATGCGCTCAAACAGCACATGCACATTGCCAACTGGATACATCACACTTGTGCCAGTGGGGGCTTAAATATGAGAGATCAGTGCATTTTCATCAGTATTCACTAAATGACAGCCAGAATACTCCCTGCCGAAATATCATTCCAACAGTTCACCTGAAGTTGTATGGAACAACTTGTGTGTTGTCCACCATGTTGTCACCTATTGATACCATTACGTATCAAAATAAAAAATTTGGTTTCACAATTGAATAAATGTCTCCTTTACAATGTTATTATACATCTGTTGTATATTTCGGTAGTTTTGATTGGAGAGATTTTCATTTCCTACATTCTGTTTTTCATGTTACCTGTCTATCGCTATCATAGTGTCAAAAAATCTGTTTATAAGTGTTGAATGTTAGACTTACCCTTTTGATCAAATTTGTGCCTGATGGAATCCCTGTTGGTTCTGTATTAAATCTGTGGCTGTTTTAACTCTTCTTTTAACTATAGCAAAATACTGTGCCCAATGGTAGGAAGAAAACACAGGTTGTACTCATTTACAAGAAGGGCCACAGAAGCGGTCCCCAGAGCTATTGGCTAGTAACTTGGACACCTATTTGTTGTAGAATCTTAGAATATATTCTGACCTCAAATGTAATGAGGTACCTCCAATAGATTGTCTTCCTTCTTGCCAGCCAGCATGGATTCCAACAACATTGATCATGTAAAACATTTTTTGTTGGGGGAGATTATAGCAAACTTCCTCACATGTTCAAAAATGTAAAACTGTCCTCTTCAGAAAGTGAGAAAATGGAGTATCATATGACTATCATATCAGTGAGTCACAGTTGGAATCAGTCAACTCATACAAATACCTTCATGTAACCGTTTGTAGTGATATGAAATAGAATGATCACATAGGATCAGTCATAGTCAAATCTCTTGGCACAGTGGGGTTCATTGGTAGAATACTAGGGAAATATAATCAGTCGACAAAGCAGATTGCAAGAAAGACACTTGTGTGACTCATCCTAGAATATTGCGCAAGCATGTGGGACTCAAACCAAATAAGACTAATAGGGGTTATTCAGTGTTTTGTTTGAACCACGAGGGATTGTCATGGAGATGCTGAAACAATTGAATTGGCAGATTCTAGAAAATGGACACACACCATTCGGGTAAAAGCCTACTTAGAAAGTTTCTAGAACCAACTTTGATTGATGTATTTGATTAGTTGTTCTGGTTTTAACATCTGAGGAAGTAGTAGATACTGCTGTCAATAATCTTTGGATTATATTGTGCAACATTTTTACGTAGTGTAAAGCCTCCTGCATCATAACTCATGCCATCTTGATTCACGTTACGTTAATAATATTATTGAAGAGACAGTTATTACATTTGTGTATGTGTGTGCGACACACAAGATCAACATCATGGCAATTCCGTGGCATTTCATAGTCCTTGAGATTCTTTTTAAGCATTCTTGAATAGATTTCCACTTTTTCTACTGCAGAAAAGAAACACTATAATAAGAATTAGGTTTCTGTGATACTAGATTTCTTGGCACAAGTTAGTGATACTTCTTAGTGTTTGCTTATGTTCTTCAATACATTTAAATTCTCGTAGTTTACCTTACAGTGTTGTTATTACTGTTCTTCAAGTTACCTTAATTTTGTTCGTTCAGTTAACAATAAAGTCTGGTGAACTGTGCTGTATTTCACAGATGGCAGCAGACTGGCCTCTGGGAGAAAATTTCACAGTATAAAAGAGTCTTCTTAGAGCCACGAACTTCTGCTGAATTGGAACCAGTGATAACTGAGTATTATGAATGTACAGCAGCAGGTGCACTGATGATGGCCGTTATGCGTGGTAAGATATCAGAGGGATTTGACTTTGCTGATGGTAGAGCTCGTGCCGTAGTTGTGGTGAGTAATTTTGTTTGTTCTTAATCTTAATACTAGACATTCTGGCTTCTCATTTGTTGTCACATTTTGGGGCATTAGGAATTCAGTTTATGGTAATCTCAAAATAGACCTTAATACTACTTTCCTTCTAATCTTGTATTACAGTACCAACAATGTAGGAGAAGATATATTGCTACTTACCATAAAGAAGACATGTTAAGTTTCAGACAGGCACAATTAAAAGACACTTACACAAAACTTTTAAACAGAAACAGAGAAACACACCCTTACCCTACTATCCCTCCCCCTCCCTGCCGCAGCCTCCTCCTTACCCCTACCCAGTCGCCACTCCCATCATGCACTGGTGCTGCTGCTCGCAGTGTTGCTTCAGGCAACTCAGCATCTCCGCTGTATGGTGAGTGGCAACTTTCCTTTTCATAATATGGAAAACCACACCATCCATGCTCAATTTCGATAGTCGAGTTCAAATATTGTTGCTCCATCCAAGCAACTATAAGTCAGAACTCAGTGTGGTGCTATGGTGTGAAAAGTGTCAGCTTGGTGATATGCTCTTGTCATATGGCTACGTATGCAGAAGAGAAAATATGCAAAACTGAAACTAAATATAAAAAGTTATTTGTAGAGAAATTAAGATGAATCTGGCCAGAATATGTTAAAAAAACAAAACGTGGGAGAATGCCGTAAAACGAACTAGTAGCACCAGAAAGAGGCAAAAATGTAGATACTTTTTTATATGACAAAATAAAGGATAGAACTGAGAAAACAAGATTGTGAACAAGTAAAGCAATCAGCAGTTCATTGATTAATGTAAAAGCTGCATTTATTTACTAGTCACTGTCCTGCTGAAGAACATATGTCCTTACATTCTCTGACCTGATAAACCTCCAGCCACTAGTGTTGCAGGAAATCCTTAAATCCAATTGCCAAAATATTGCAAGTTTCCGTGATTCTTATCACTCAAAAGAATTCATTATTGATTGTAAATACCACTTCTAAAGCATCTTGAATTTATGGTCATCCCACTTTTGTGTGTTTCATTTTATTTAAGAAAGAATTTCAACTCTCTTATTATCAATGTTCTAAGCTACTGAACATGCCCTCTTCTAAAAACCATCCATTTCCTAAGAGAAAACTTAATCATACATCATTAGCAATTTATTTTGAACTGTAAATATTTCATCAGGGCAGATTTTATGACAACATTGTTTTGATCTCCTGAATTTAAAATTTCCAATCCACTATCTTATGCCATACTAATTACCCAGATGTTTCCATTTTGTGTACTAAACATGCACACTTTTTTGTGAGACAGTACCAAGCTGATGATGATAAGGATGAGTTTGTCCCAAATTCATAATCCCACTCAGAATTTATAAAATACTTAACAAGTGGCAAAGGAGGATTGTACTTTCAACATACTGAAACTCCTACAGAGAGAGTTTTCTTAAATTGAGCAGTTCAGTGTTATGTGTGCTATCCAAGATATTCCAATGCAATCAAGAACAGTGTGTTGTGAATAATGTTCCATTTACATAATTAGAAAAATACTTGATAATACCAGAGCCTCATAATTGTGGATTCCTGACATTTATCGCAATGTCAAAATATAATTTTAGTTCTGTGTCCATGCAACATTTGTGACAAACCATAATGTACCTCATAGAACATAGTGACAGAACAAATAATCAGTAGGTAGCGGCAATTTGATTCTAATGAAAAAGTGTTTTCCCACCTGAAAAGCACAAACACTTGTATGAGATGTGAGATATTCCTTAGTTAAACTTCATCAGTATTTGATTTCAGTATTGGGACAACTCAAAAGACACATTGTTCCTTCTAACTTTGATAAACCACTTTTTTCTCTTTTATTTACCTTTATTCTATCCCGATCTCTGCTAGCAATGAAGACTCAGCCTCAGAAAGCTTTAAATTCAACAAAATGTTAGCTACTGTTATTCTTTTAGTTATTTTCTGATTTTACCAACTAGTAAGCAGGTACTATTCTTGTATCTCAAATACTGTTTCATACATTAAAGAATTTGTGGCAAATGTATGACAGTCCATTCCATGTTCTACCAGTTGAAACTACATGTATTA
Source organism: Schistocerca piceifrons (assembly GCF_021461385.2). Lineage (NCBI taxonomy): Eukaryota > Metazoa > Arthropoda > Insecta > Orthoptera > Acrididae > Schistocerca > Schistocerca piceifrons. The sequence goes on from NC_060145.1 coordinate 183,223,866, forward strand.
ACCACTGTGATGTTCCCAAAAGTGATAATTTCCTTTTTGTAGCTTTCCTGGTTATCACATTTTTGAGAAATTGGAGACAAAATTGTAAAGTAGCAACACACAAAAAGCGTCTGTCCAAATTTATTTTTTCATAGTGTTAACTTTAATTATATTAAGATTTTTTATACTTTGTTACTAATTTTAGGTTGGTATTCCATACCCCAGTGTGAAGGACCCACAAGTCACATTGAAGCAGAAGTACAATAACCTGCACCCACAACTGCAGAATGGACGACAGTGGTACACTACACAAGCATACAGGTTTACTAAACATGATTTATATTAAATATGACAATATATTTATTTTGAGTATCCTGAAGTAGATTTGTTTATAAGGGAACAAAGAAGACTCGTATTTGAAAACAACAAAATACAAAACAAACTAAAACCCTTACTTCATTTTTATACCTTCATTTCTTTGCACAATGAAGGCATGTATAACTATTTGATTACTTAATTGTTTCCACATTGAGATTTTGGGATGGTCTCAGAGTCTGCTGACACAAGAGGTCAGAATTCTCAAAACATTACACCTTACATTGCATGTCACAGACTGGTACAGCATTTAATGTCATTTCCTCTTTGACTCATTTTTTTATATGAACACACAGTCTGATCCATAAGCTCCCAAACTGAGGCAGCAACAAATTCAAAACCAGCTGCAAGTAAGTTTTAGTTGTCTATTCACTCAATGATGTCATTCAGTGTGAGTTCTGGTAGTAGTAGTGTGTCAGGATTGAGGGTAAGGTCAGATACCCCACTACAGGTTGCAATGGCTGAATCTGGTCAGATTTGCTGGTACAGATGTGTGACTCAGTGCGGAAAGCACTTGAGTGTGCAGTGTTGAAAAAAGGACTGCTTCATCATTGATCTGGACCTGCAGGGGAAAGTTGGCAGTAGTATAGTGTGCCCACATAAGGCAGGTGGCTGCTCAGCAGCTGGTCAGGCTCCAGGTGTGAACCATGGAAGACCCCCACCCCCCGATAGGTCCCCTGAATTTGGTAGAAGTCAATCAGCATTTTGGTCTCCCAGATTGGAGGCATCAGTTCAACTCCCAGTGGCATTAGGACTAAGTGGTGCAGCTAGTAGTCCCACAGCCAATAGAGGCGATGTCTAGTAGTAGCAGCTAGATGGTCCATTTAAGCACTACAACTGTAGGAGAGTACCTCTCGTAGCTGGCTGCAGGTGACGATCGACACTAAATAGCTGAAATTGGCTGTATTTATGGTGGTTTGACCCCCACTGTTTTGCCAAGCCATCACTCCTCATCACTTTGAACAAGGAAGTAGTCCATAAACGGGCTTGGACGTGTGGTGATCTAGCTTGGCATTGCTACATTCTGTTTCTGCAGTCAGTGTGTTAAATTCCTGACAGCAGTTGTCAAAGTTAGACATGTGATAACTTGTTCCACAAAGAGGCCCAGGCTGCAATTCTTGCTGTGTCGGACTTGTAGCTTCTTGTGCGAAAATGCCCAGCTAACTTCCCTTCTCAGAGGCTTCTTGCGTCAGCCCTTGGTGATACTTTCTAGTAACCGAGCCGTGAGTTTTCAACTGCCAAATGAAAGAGGCCATAGTGTAACACAGTCTTGTCATATCCTTATAATTGTTTCAGAATTTTTTTGCAGTTATCAGTCAAGCCTCATGGGTCTACTCAATTAAAGTGATTTTGAATCCTAAAAGGAGAAATATTTCAGAGGTGTCATATTTGGTGAAGAAGTTGTAATGTTGAGACTTGCTTTCCAGTGAGGAAGCAGTGGCTCACTACTGCTGATTGAGTCAAGGCATTGTTGTGTAGTACAAAGATATCATGAATGTGAAGAGGTCTAGACAGATTCATTGAATTCAAGCTTGAATGCATTTTAACACTTTCTGATATATTTTCTTTTTACTGTCCTGCCTGAAGGCAAGATTTCTTTGTGGGCAATACCACAGCTATTGCAAAAATGTGATCACCATAATTTCAACCAGTAGGCCGTAACAGGCAGATGTCTAATAAATGCAGAAAGAAGAAATGATTAAAGAAGCATCAAGAAAAAAATTCCTAAGTTAAATATCAAATATTTCTTTAAACATGTATGTGGCTCATGATAAACCATTTATTATTCTAATTACTTCACTGGACTCATGTGAAACACTCTTTAGGTGAATTACCATCACAAATATACACCAATGAGTGAAAATATCATGACAACTTGCTTAATTGGGTGTTGGTTTACCTTTTCAGTGCAATGCATCAGTGATTCTGCGTGGTTTGGATTCAACAAGTCCTTTGTAGGTTTCTGGAGGTATATGACATCAGATGCCAACACACAGTTCCTGTAAATTATAAATTATGGGCCAGTGGTTTGTGAGTACAGAGCCGGTATCCAGTAGCGTCCCAGAAATGTGCCATCAGTTTCAGACCAGATTAATTTGGTCTCCAGTACATCAATATGAGTTCACTATTATGCTCCTCAAATTACTGTAGCATGATTCTGGCCTTGTGAGATGGGCAGTTATCCTGCTGGATGATGTCATCCCAATCTGGGAAGAGATGCTGGTGGTGCACAGTAATGTTCATATAGTCCACACCTGTCATGGCACCCTCAGTTACTACCACAGATCACATGGAAGCCCAAATAAATGTCCACCATAGCATAATACTGCTCCCATTGCCCTGTGTCCATGATGCAGTGCATGTTTTGAGCAGCCATTTACCAGATGTTGGGTCAACATGGGAACACAAATGGGTGCTGTGGAACCCCATGATCAACAATGTACTCTGAATGGTGTGAGCCCAAACACTTGTGCCTACTTGTAATTGTACTCTTTAAGATATGCTGCAGATCCCACCTGCCCTGCTTTATAGAGTGGGCAAGCTTCCAGTCTTCACGTTCTGTGATGAGGCTTGGACATTTGCATACTTAATGGTTTCACCGTCCTTCAGCTATTTTCCATATACACTCACAACAACACAGAATGAACACCTACCCGGCTTCACCATTTCGAAAATGTTCATTCCCAGGCATCAAGCCATAACGATCTGCTATTTATCAAAGTCACTTACATAATAGGATTTCCCCATATGCAGTCCATATCACTGCTAGAATGATACCTCATTACATTAATCTCTGACCCACTTATATACTCTCTTTACCGTGTCGTATGCCTGGAATACCACCAGGTAGCATTCAGTCTCTGGTCAGCAGTAGTCATAATGCTGTGGCTAATCAGAGTATATTTCTATATTCCTGCAATATTGTCCTCTCTTTCTCCACACCTCTCCCCCTCCCACACTCCCTTCCTCCCTCCCCTCCACCTCTTACTCAATTTCATTTTTGCCCTCATTGTGTACTTGTGGATTTCTATAGATTAGTTATTGTTAATATTTTTGTCATTTGTAATATTTCAGGGCACTCAATCAGGCTCTAGGAAGATGTATAAGGCATATTGGTGACTGGGGAGCTATGATTCTAGCAGATCATCGATTTGAAAAAGAAAAGGACCATGCTCGCATTTCTCAGTGGCTTTTGGAACAGGTAAGTCAACAATGACTTGATTTATTGTTGTCGCTACAGCTTCACATTCAGTTCATTGCAAAAACTACTATAGACCTGTTACTATCATATCTGGAAACTAACAAACAGTGAAATTTGTAACTATAATTCGAAAAATCTAGAAATAATGTTAATAACTTGCCCAACTATGGCACAATACGTGTATATAGGTTGATTTAGTACCCTGTAAACAAGCATAGTAATAGATGTCAGGCTTTGTATTTTTCAATCTCTAGCAAAAGTGGCTTAAAAAAGCCTTGAAGCAAACAAGATAAAGATTAATAATGTATTTTGTAATAAAAGTACCAATGTAGTTATACTAGTGACACATTAAAACTGTATTCCAAACAGGTACTGATGGAGGTGTGTGAGGAATGAGAAAGTTGTAAGTTGTTGATAAGCAGTCACATAAGTTACTAATAAAAACAACAGTTGTGTAGAATATCAAAGAAAAATAAATTTCTGTAGAGTGAAGAAATGTAGAACTTCATACTGTACATGTTTTTAAGCTTTCATAACTATTGGCATATATTTATTTAATACTTTGTTAAATAGTTGCTAAAATGTTGAAGGCTGGCTCAGGAGCTGACTACACTTTTCATCATGACATTAAATTGCTCACTTCAAGAGTCACTAAATTTATGAATACAATAAAGTTGGTTTGTTATCAATATGTGACCTGTGTGAAGGCTTCACAATTGTTAACATACACATTAGTATTAAAAAATGATTACCATTCTGCTTACAAATGGTTACAATAAAATTAAAGAAGTATGTTTTGTTTCTGTAGCTTTCCCAGCAGATGTATTGTTCCATCAATTTCTCAGGGTGGTGTCTGGAACATTATTATTTCATCTTCAGGTGATTTTGCTACATTGCATAGCAATTACTGATTGACTTCCAAGGATATTGCTCTATTTGTTTATTCACTGAGATACCAGTGTGATTTAACAAAGAAGTCACAGAATGTGCACTAAATTTCATTTAAAACATGGAAACATGAGGTGAAGGATGCAAAACCATAAATGCTTATGCATCATATAGTTCATCATTCAGATTGTCAGGCAATGCAAAACCAAATCTAAAATGCCTATGAGAGCATACAAAAAATATGACTGGATTCCAAGTGGTGTCTAAATTGAAACTCTCATCCCAGTTATAAGATTGTCTGGTAGTAAGTGCTTCTTTCACCATGAAATCTGAGATTGTTGAGTATCTGTTGTTATGACTGATGGTGTGGACAGTACAAGGAGCAAGTAGAGCTGACCTAGAAGCAGTTATTCCAGAGGCAGAGTGTTTATGTCATTTCAATCAGAACCTCTGAGTAGTTCCTATTAAATAAGGAGTGAGGGAAATTCAGTTAGCTGGGGTACATATCAGAATAATGTTGCTTCCTCAGATCCAGTATTGCAGTGTGACCAATTCTGATATCTTTACAAAGGCATCAGTCTGGCTGATAACGGCTGGTGTGCTGCTGATGTTCAATGAATTATTCTTCTGCAATATGTTGGACTTCCTGTACACTATGCACCTTATTGATGAAGAATTCTATAGCTTCCTGCCTTTTCTAGCTACAAATCCTCTTATTGATCCATACATTTGCTTAGGAATTTTTGTTCGTAGTTTGTACTGCCTGATAATTTTAATGGCAAACCATTTGATGTGTCATTACTATAGATTTGCAGTCTAGTTTGAGTGTTCATGGATCTTAGATGAATTTTGATGCATGTTATTCATGTCTTATTGTGTATTCACATTGGCATCTCAGAGAATAAATAGTCACAGCATAATTTGGTCAACGTACCACCTTGACATTGCCTGTATGGTTTGTAAACAAAATGTTGAAAGATGAAATAACATTGCCGTGGACACACTCCTGAAGGTTGTTGGAATAACACGTATGATGATGAAGGAAAACATAATGACATTCCAATCACAATCCTGAATAAGGCCCTACAAATAAAGAACTGAAGAAATGTTACTAACACAGAAAGAAAAAAAAAAGAGATTGAACCTTGAATGGCATCATAATGAATGTTGCTAATATACAAGTGACAACCCATCAAATAAAAATAATATAGGTCCTTGAGCTGTGAGCGAAATGAAGAATGGGTTTTGCTTTTAGAATTTTAACATAAACTACTACAACCAGGTTACTTTTTAGTTTATGCCTTTCTTAGTAACATCCGAGAGCTTCAAAAAATTTGGTAAACAAACATTTGTTTCAACATTGCCCGTATTGTGGTAATAACTGCCTTTCATCCACATCTACATCTATACTCTTCAAACTACTTCGAAGTTCGTGGCAGAGGTAACATTTAACAGCAGTGTTTTCTCCTTACTACGGCTCCAGCCACCTTTCCCCTTTTCTCTCCTGCTCCACTGACTGCCAAGATGCAACTTCCTTTTGTCAATAGTGGATCTAATAAACCTAAATCCTTATTTTCAGCTTGGCCACTACCACAGCTCCAGAGATCTACTGGAAAATCTTCACTCTTTCATAAAGATGCGGATGTCTGTTCAGTAAGTATTTAGAGATATAACCACATTCTGTAGATCCCATAATGAGGAAGAATCGTTAGCAACTTAGAATTGAAGGTGATGTACAGCTTCAGAGATTCTGTAGACTACATAAATAACTATATTTAATTATAGGCATCATATGTTATACAGTATATCAAGGGCCTTGTCATATGATGTCTATTTCAAAACACCACAAATTAGTTTCAGGAAAACTATTACACAGAAAGAAGGTGCTCCTTATAAATGCTACAATGAAATACCAGAACTGAGCTAGGCGTCAGAGTGGTGAAGATACTGGATATACATTCTGTATGGTGGTTTAAATACTGTCAGCTCACACACAGATGTTTCCCATTTTTTTCCCTAAATCACTTAAAATAAATGCTGCAATGGTTCTTTTGGAAATAGTATGTCCAGTTTTCCTCCCTATCCTTCCCCAATCTAAGCATGTACTCAAGTCTCCAATGACCTCATCACCAGTGGGATGTTTTCTTCGTACCAATATGCTAAAATTTGGACTAGAAGATGGAAGACCTCTGTGAAGTTACAGAAGCTGATAAAAAAGAGTAAATTCCACTGCAAGATGACAATTTGGTATTTCAATGCAACAAAAAAGAAAAAAAAATGGTTCTCAATTGAGAAACTTTTGGAATGACACTAGAAATGAAAAGTTAATACATTGTTGGATTTTTCTGAGGACATCATGTTTGTCCTTAACACGTTCAATCAGATGAAAACAAATAGAAAATAGACTTAGCAAGGACCAAATTATACTAAAACAGCAGCTGATTATAATTTAAACTTACAAGGAAACAGATTGGCTGAACAGTACTTAACTTTGGGAAGTAAAATGTCAAGTACTGCTGGCACAAACATTTAAAAGCAGAAGCAGTGGTCTATGCAAAGTTCGATATATCTTTCCCATATTTAAAGACATACTAGCACAAAATTATGCTATTGCACATTCAGAAAGTCTTTTGTAGAGTAGGAGTTGAGGCTTGCAATGTACCCGTCCATCACAATTTGTTGTCGCCACTACTATTTTCAATGGTAAAGTATCATTTTTTTCAAAAATGCAAGAGGAGTAAGATTTACAATAAACTTTTTGCTTGTCTGCTTTTCTTGTAGTTGACTCCAGTTCTTCACATCTAGGGCCGTATTCTTGAAGCTGAAATTTTCATATTTTAGGATCTCATGGTTCCAATTGACTTTGAACTAAGTCTGTGCAATTTTTTTTTTCCATGATAATTTATTCTCTCACATTTTTCTGTATCACATTGTCTTTTGAATTTTCACATTAACAATGCCAAAATTACATTGTTCTTCCCAATTAAAATAACGCATCTGGTCACATCAGAGGCATGCCCACTATTACTTCACTCTGTGGTAATAACAATATTCCAAAGGGTTTACAAATTTTCTTGACAAATGAAATTCTGTTAATTTATAAATGAATCCAGAAATAAAGATAATAAGCAGTATCAGATAGTGTAATTAATAATAGAAAGTTTCAGTGTGCCAAATATTTCAAAATTTCAAATGTTTCTAAGAATAATAATTTTAACTGTACATTCAGAGCTAGTACTTATCTATTGTAACAAAGAAAATAAACTAATTTCTTTTTATAGATTTTAGCTTGAAATATAACACATTGCGTACAAAATCATATGAAATTTTTCAGAAAAACAGCTGAGATAATATTAACTTGTTCAAGATTCAGATATGTTTCTGGTATTGACTACTTCTGTTGAGTAAAAGAATGCTAGAGGATGGTGTCACTTTATAATGTCCCCCTCACAAAATTTGGAAATAATGTGTTTACAATATTTTGTGACTTACTGTAAAGTAAGTAACGGTGTACAAAATGATACCAAAATATGGAATACAGATGTATAGAAGTATCTGATACATAATATTACAAAAAACATGAGAAAAACATCTACTATACAAGTAATAATTTATACATATACCAGGACATGGCTTTCGGATTTTCAGATCTGTGGAACATTCTGTCACAAGACAAATGATACAAAAGTCAAAACTGCGGCACGACCACACTAAACTATATAAATAAGAGCAGTGACAATGTAAATTACAACCATTACAAATTGCAAGCTTACATCTATAAAATCATATTTTCAAAAGAGAAGAGCAAAAATTCAAAGCATAAGTGTATGACGAGTGAGCCAACTCGAAACACTCATGACGACAGGTACAGAGCAGAAGAATATACTCAGTCATGAGTAGGAGTATAACACAAAATCAGTCAGCCACATAAAACATAGTATTTAGGATATGTGGACTCATGAAATGAGAAAATAATGAAAAAATATTAGGGCCTAAGCTTATGGTGTGGGGACCGACCCATGAATCCAAACCACACTGGGTACACACCAAACAAAAAATGTTTCAACACAACAAAATCAATAAAGTTCATAATCATATCATTAAGTTCAATCATATGTAAAGAGTAATTATAGGAAGCATCTAACCTCAATCAATAGTTACACACTCTCCTTGAGTACACTCACAGTCACAATGACCAGGGGTACCCAAAATAGAGTTAGGCATGAGTTTTCCCACGGCCCAAGTTCCATTGAGATACAGTATTGCAGTACTCAGGATAAATACAGATAATCAGAGTCATAAATAGGTTTAAATGATGACATAATCGAGTAGCTTGAGGACCAAAATAGTGTATGAAATCTGACATTAGTACATATTGTTATACTGTCTATACTAATAAAGGTCTTCCACACTATTTGTTAATTGTTTATACAAATTAACCTATGTACATATTGGCCTAGAAGGTTCATTTACAATTGATAAAAAAATACATAATGTATTGGGAAGTTAATCCCCCTACTTGAAAAAACAAACATTTATGTGGATTAACACTGTCCATAGCAGTGACTGTTCTTCTAGTTCCATGAATTCTTCATGTAGGATGAATACTTGGCTAACAATTTACAAATCCCAGTGACAACACTGATGTAGTTGACAAAGGGTTGAGTACATTACCCAGCATGTGTGATCTCTTGTAAGTCGACTGGACCAGCAGGGTACAGCCATACAGCAGTGTGGGAATGGATCCACCCACATCTTTCGGTTTTCTCCCTAGATTTCTCATCTCACAGTCCAACAGATAGGTAACTTCCCATCTAGCATTCACATCAAATCCTGAAACATTGTTTTGTGTACGAAATATGCTGTTCAATACCTCCCTCACATCACACGGCTCTGTCTATTTATATATATTTAAAAAAAAAAAAAAAGTATAGGATTTACATCAGATAGAATTAAAAAGTGTCTGTATATGAAACTTTAATAAACAGAGATAAATGCAATGAAAAATGAACTAATAAGGTGATACATACAGATATACTGAGATACTATTCCTAACTAATTTTAAAGCACAAAACATAATTATATAGTTGCATGAACCTCCAAACATAGTGTGTCATAAATTTAACTCAGTCAATAGATAAGACAGAACTTTAGAAATCTCATGATCTTACATACTACATTCCTGATAAACAAAACACAATTATGTAGTTGTATAATCTGCAAATATAGTGTATATTTTCTTCCAGACTAGGGATCATTACGCACTCATGTTCATAGGTTTTGTCCTCTAAACTAAAACTTAACAGTACTTGAGATTTTACAAATTTGCTTTGCATACCAGAACCTCCTCTTATCTATACACGTACAATGGGCATTTCCACAGAATTCTTACTGTATTTGATCGTGTTTCTAAATTGTTCGTATATACCACAAATTGGGCTTCCTGTATCAATCAAACAGTTCCCTTCCCACTGATCAGACTTAATCCTAATCTAAGGACACCCAAAATCTGAATCATTTGCTCTGTTATCAGACACTTCATGCAAAATATTACTTTCGATTTCATCAAGTGCTACATCCACACTGTCTTTACAGGGTTTTATCAACTTCGCTGATATCATAACATTACTTTGATTACTCATGTTGGCAGGTAAAGATTGAATATAATGAATGGATTCCATGATACAACTAACATCACTTGTTACAGAACAAACACAAAATATATTATTGTCAAAATTACACATCCTGCTTAGATCTTCTTTCACTTCGTTCCACCAAATTGGATACAAATTCTGACTAACCATAGCTAACTTATTCCAGAATGCACGTTTATCTATGTTGTCATCAATCTGGTCCCAACAAACTTCAAAAAGTTTTCACCTTTATTCTCTAGGCTCACAGATAACTCACCTTTACTGTTTAGATCATTACTCTGCGTGACATTAATGAAAAACTGTTTTTACTGGACTGGTATTCCATGACTTTCACTTACAATGTCACATACATCACTTACTTTACCTGTCTTGTCAACATCATTCACAAATAACTCTGAAACTTCATTAAATTCCGCAAATACCTGTTACCCATCATCATCATATTTCTCCAAAATTACTTCATCAACAACATCACTAACATTTCAAGTCTCATCTCCATCAAAGTCACTTACCTCACCTACATTCATTTGCAGCAAGTCACCAGTCTAAGACTTACCAACCTCAGTTATTTCACATCTCTCATTCACATCTACATCAAAAATAACATCTAGTTCAGATCCAGTACAGTCATCGCCTGATTTACATACATCAGTAACACTGCTTTCCAACCAAGAGAAGAAATCATTAGTAAATACTACATCAAAATTCTCACTGCTCTCACATTCTGGTTTGTGATTAGTACCTACTTAACCATAATTAAACATAGTATCCCAAGACTTTAGATCAAAACATAAATGAGAAATCTGATATTCCTCATGTTCAGTTTCGGATACATGTGCCACATCATCAAGGACCTCCATTGACGCAAACTTCCATTTCTTGAGTAGTTACTTCTATGATTGTCTGTCCTATTAAAATGCCATGGTTATCTCCATTATTCCTATCCTGCTGATGTTCAAAATTTCTGTCCCTATTAACACTTTGATTCTGTTTCTGTAATTATGCCCATTGTGATTTCTATCATTCTGATTATTATGGTACATACTTCTTTCTACTGAGCTATCCAGCCTGTCAACATATCGCAAAAATTGTTCAAGACAATCGTCAGGTCCATGTACTAAATACCACTGCAACCTTTCTGGTAGTCTCCTTTTAAGTGCATCAGACAAGGACATTTTGGCGAATGGTTTGTCAAGGTGTGTTAATTTTTTAAGTTGATTCTTACAAAACTCTTTCAAAGTACCGTCCCTACTCTTACAATTAGGACCATTCAAAAATTCACTTTTGATTCTCCCCTGTTCAGCTTCCAACCAAATTTTATTTTAAAAAACTTTTTCTGAATTTTGATATGTTTCCCACTGACTTAAATTTAAATGTACCCATGATAGAGCTTTGCCTTCAAGAAATCTTTTAACAAATTTAATTTTTTGATTGTCATTCATGACTGGCACAAAACTATCTCTACAGGAGTGCAGAAAATCCACTGGATGTAAATTGTCTGATGGAAAACTATTGATAGGAGTGTTGGACCACACGACACCATTGTTTGTGCACAATCTTTGGTTTACATGAATTTCTTGAAACGCTGGAATTTTTTTATCTATAACAGTTACATTAATTTGCATTTTTTTTTTCAACATTACAATTTTTTTGTTGTTTAAACTAGTGAAGTTTTACGCAGTTTTTTCTCTACAGCCTTCTGTTCAATTCTGATCTCATCAATATTCTTCGATTGTCTTGCTGATTCAACTACGTACTCATTTTCCAAAACAATAAATTTATTTTTTTAAATATCAACTTTTTCATTCACACTTTTTAACCCCTCTGACAACCCATTTTTTAGCTCTGAAACTTGGTCCATTTGCTCTTGTACCCTGTCCATTTTACTGTTGTTTTCAGTTCTTATTTCAGTTAACTGATCATTAACTGGACTAAATTTGCTATTGTTATCTGCCTTCATTTCCTATAGTTTTGCCAAAATTAACTGCAAAATATCAGTTTTTACTGTTTCTTTGCTGAGTACGATTCCACTTAGCTCAGACATGTCCTGACTGGATCCTACAGCTTTCACTTCTACCTAGTGTCTACCCTCGTCTCTATTCATTTTGTTTACAAGCACATGAGTCCACAAACAAATTAACTCCACAAATAGTTTGTACTTATCTTTCCTTTTTGTAAAGTGCTCTTTCATTCGATCCGGTCCATCGTTGGCGGTAGTACATCATCACTGTTGATACTATTTACTTTGTTGGGCAGCCCTTGGTCTTCTTTCTTCATGTGATCAGAAATCCATTCATACATTAACTGCAAATGGCGCAAATCACTCTCCCTTCTTCTGAAACAGACAAAACTTCATTATTAGTCAATTGATCCCAGACCACACCACTATGTGTAATCTCTCACTGCCACAATTTGTTGTTGTCACTGTCTTTACAGTTAACTGTTAAGTTTTGAGAGGAGTAAGATTGACAATAAACTTTGTACTTACCTTCCTTTCGTGTAGTTGGCTCCAGTTCTTCACGTCTAGGACCTGATTCTTGAAGCTGAAATTTCCATATTTTAGGATCTCACGGTTCCAATTGACTTAATTAACTTTGAACTAAGCCTGTGCAATTACTTTTGTTTTCATGATAATTTAGTGTCTCACGTTTTTCTATATCACACTGTCTTTTGAATTTTCACATTAACAAAGCTGAAATATTATTTTTCCCAAATAAAATAACACATCCGGTCACATCAGAGGCATGCCAACTACTGCTTCACTCTGTGGTAAGAACAATATTCCAAAGGGTGTACAGATTCTCTTGACAAATAAATTCCTATTAATTTAGAAATGAATCTGGAAATAAACATAATAAACAGTATAAGGTAACATAATTAATAATAGAAAGTTTAAAGTGTGCCAAATATTTAATAATTTCAAATGTTTCTAAAAAAAATAATTTTAACTATTCATTCAGAGCTAGTGCATATCAATTATAACAAAGAAAAGAAAGTAATTTCTTTTTATAGATTTTAGTTTTAAACGTAACACATCGTGTGTGAAATCATATGAATTTTTTTAGAGAAACAGCTGAGATAATGTTAACCTGTTCAAAATTCATATATGTTTGTGGTATCAGCTACTTCTGTTGAGGAAAAGAATGGTAGAGGGAGGTGTCCCTTTACAGGCTACAGTTGATATATAAAACATTTTCCCAGTGTTATATCTCTGTGTGTGGAAGACACTTTTGGAAGTAAAATGATAACTGCAGTCAGAGACAAAACATCAGATTGCAGTTTTATGTATCAACCATAGGCTCTCAGCCCAGAAGTTTTAACTGAAGTTAACCCCAGCCACAGGCACCTACATTGTAAGATATGATTTCATTTTGTGCTTGAAGTTGATACATTAAATTTTTTATGTCACTGGGCAGGTGGGCAAATATTTTTTTTGGTTGAATACCTCACCTGTCTACAGACTGTGATTGATTGTTGATAGTAAATTTCATAAGAGCATAATACTGTGAGGCTGTTGGCAGTGTGCCCAACTGTTAGAGGTTGTAGAGTGGACACCAAATTTATCCTCGTCTCATGCTTCTGTGCAACAAACACATTATTTCTCGATGATGAGCTATGCTAGAATATGATGGCATAAAACATTAGTAAATGAAAATATGAAAAGTAAGTCAACTTTATGACATTTTCAGCTCAAAATCTGACATTATCTATAAAGCAAAAGTTGCAGACTTTGGACATTAAAGATGATCTGTGACTTCTGAGATCTAATTCAGGTTCTTCTCAATATAAACACTTCAGAATGGAAAATGCAGGATGGATTAATGACAGTATTATGAAAAGAATGGTTGCTACTCACCATATAACAGAGACACTGAGTTGCACACAGGCACAACAAAAAGACAGACCTTCATCAGAATTAAGCACCACACAGGCATTAAAGAGACTGTGGACATGTGTGTGTGAGCTGCGTTTATGTGAGTGTGTGTGTGTTTGTATGTTGTCTAATTCTGATGAAAGCCTGTTTGTCCAAAAGCTTTGTCTGATATACTTTTTGTTGTACTCATCTGCAATTCAGCATCCCTGCTGTATGGTGAGTAGCAACTATCCTTTTTATTGTCATTAAACACTTAAGAAATTAGAATACACTGCTTCATTTATTGATTTACACATGAGCATTATTTCTAATGGTGTAACTGGGCCATTTGCAGTATTTCATTGCATGTTGATAAATTCTGTCTGTGCTTGGGCCCACAGACTCAGTATGCAGGCCCACCTCCCCTTTGAATGTGAATGCAATATTTCGGCTTCTGCAAGAGTAAACAGCTACAAAAAATTGACAGCTTTATGCAATAATTGATTGTTAGCTTTCTTCTGTCAGTGTTTCGGTTTATTTCATCAGTGAAGCTAGACATTTGTCTTTGCAGTCTGCAAAATTACCTTCTTGATAGGAGAAAGAATTGAAATTATGGAAGCATGTGTGAAAACAAGTTTGATTAAGGAAACTAGCAAAAGCCAACCTCGGGGAAGATCAGTTTGGATTCCGTAGAAATGTTGGAACATGTGAGGCAATAATGACCCTACGACTTATCTTAGAAGAAAGATTAAGGAAAGGCAAACCTACGTTTCTAGCATTTGTAGACTTAGAGAAAGCTTTTGACAGTGTTGACTGGAATACTCTCTTTCAAATTCTGAAGGTGGCAGGGGTAAAATACAGGGAGCGAAAGGCTATTTACAATTTGTACAGAAACCAGTGTGCAGTTGTAAGAGTCGAGGGCATGAAAGGGAAACAGTGGTTGGGAAGGTAGTGAGACAGGGTTGTAGCCTCTCCCCGGTGCTATTCAATCTGTATATTGAGCAAACAGTAAAGGAAACAAAAGAAAAGTTCAGAGTAGGTATTAAAATCCATGGAGAAGAAATAAAAACTTTGAGGTTCGCCGATGACGTTGTAATTCTGTCAGAAACAGCAAAAGACTTGGAAGAGCAGTTGAACGGAGGGTATAAGATGAACGTCATCAAAATCAAAACAAGGATAATGGAATGTAGTCGAATTAAGTCGGGTGATGCTGAGGGAATTAGATTAGGAAATGAGACACTTGAAGTAGTAAAGGAGTTTTGCTATTTGGGGAGCAAAATAACTGATGATGGTCGAAGTAGAGAGGATATAAAATGTAGACTGGCAATGGCAAGGAAAGCGTTTCTGAAGAAGGGAAATTTGTTAACATCGAGTATTGATTTAAGTGTTAGGAAGTCGTTTCTGATAGTATTTGTATTGAGTATAGCCATGTATGGAAGTGAAACGTGGACGATAAATAGTTTAGACAAGATGAGAATAGAAGCTTTTGAAATGTGGTGCTACAGAAGAATGCTGAAGATTAGATGGGTAGATCACGTAACTAATGAGGAGGTATTGAATAGAATTGGGGAGAAGAGGAGTTTGTGGCTAGAAGAAGGGATCGGTTGGTAGGACATGTTCTGAGGCATCAAGGGATCACCAATTTAGTACTGGAGGGTAGCGTGGAGGGTAAAAATCGTAGAGGGAGACCAAGAGATGAATACACTAAGCAGATTCAGAAGGATGTAGGCTGTAGTAGGTACTGGGAGATGAAGAAGCTTGCACGGGATAGAGTAGCATGGAGAGCTGCATCAAACCAGTCTCAAGACTGAAGACCACAACAACAACAACAAATGCCTTTGAGAGGATTTGAGAAGGTACAATAAAAATTTGTTAGGAGAAACAGCTAAAAACACTTACAGCTAATATATCAATGAAAATAATATTTTTGAAAATTCCTGTATATAAAAGTCGATGTTGTGACTGACTGACTGATTCATCATTGCCCAGCCCAAACCATTGACGATATAGACCAGAGGGTGTTGATCTTATACTGTAGATGTCATTTAATAACAGATTTTTCAAAATTCCATCCACAGGGGGTTGAAGTAGAGGCTGAAGTGTTTATTGAAAAATGTTGCTATTAAGGTAATTTTGACAATGTTCGAGCATTTTTTGGAAATTTTAACCTTGTGGGAGTGAAATAGTGAATGAAAGCTGTTTTTGGAAATATATCGTTATTAAAGAACTATTAAAGTAGTTTTAAAGCTACATCTATGAACATTGGTATTGGATTTTTGGGGTACAAATAAAAAAAAATTTGTGTTTCAGTGTTTTTGGAACTTGAACCCTTAATGGAATAAAATAGGGGATTTATGAAAATATTTTATTATGTATGCATTTTTAAAGCTATATCTATGAAAATTTCAATCTGGCTTCTCAGTTTGAAATGGGGGGAAAAAAAAGTGTTTCACTGTTTTTGGTAATTCATCCTCTATGGGGGTGAAATGTGGGATGAAAGTTTTTATTGAAATATTTCATTGTGCAAGCTCTACTGAAGCTAAATCTATAAAAATAATTTGTATTTTACTTCTTTGTTAGAAATAAAAAATATACATCACTGTGTTTGGAAATTCAACCACTAAGGGAGAGAAGGGGGGGGGGGGGGGGTGGTGAAATATTTTATGAAAATATTTCATTGCGAAAGCATTTTGAAAGCTAAATCTTTGAAAATTGGGGTTTGGCTTCTCGATTGGAGATGAAAAAAATGAGTGTTTCACTGTTTTTGGAAATTCAGCCCCTAAGGGGATGAAATAGGACCACACTGAATCACTGACTCATCATCGCCCAGCTGAAACTGCTAAGGATAGAAACCTGAAGTTCGGAGATGGTGTGAATCTTAAATCATAGGCATCGTTTAAGAAGGGATTGTCCAAAATTCCATTCCTAAGGGGGTTAAATAAGGGATGAAAGGCTTTTTGAAAGTATGTCACTATTAAGCCAATTTTGAATCTAGAACTACGAAAACTGGTATTTGGTTTCTCAGTCAGAAATAAAAAATATGTGTTTCAGAATTTTTGGAAATTCAACCACTAAGAGGGTAAAGTAGTGGGTGAAAGTTTTTTTTAAAGTAAATCATTGCTAAAGAACTACTACAGTATTTTTAAAGTTACATCTATGAAAAGCAGTATTTGACTACTCGGTTAGAAATTTAAAATAATGTGTTTCAGTGTTTTTGCCAATTCATCCCCTAAAGGAGTGAAATAGCGGCCGAAACTTTTTCAGAAAATATTTCATTACATTAAAAAAGTTTTAGGCCTAAATCTGTGAAAATTGGTATTTCTCTTATCAGTTAGATATAAAGAAATATTTGTTAGGGAATGAAAGTTGCTATGGAAATATCTCCACAAGAATGCAAAAGGCATGATTAATAAAAAGTTTGGACTCCAGCTACCAGAATCACTTTTTGGTCAGAAGTACATTTGGAAAAGAGCATGCTTCTATGGCCTTAATTAGCTTGAAAAGCTTAGAAGGTGCTGCAGTTTGTCAGCATCATAAAAATTTGATTAAATAAGAACAGAAAAATCTCTGCAGATCTACACTCTTCGCAGGTGAAGCAGCAGGCACTACGCTACCATAATCTAATTGGATGGATAAAAAAATCTACTCACTAGGTGGCTGCAGCAGGAGAAAACATTTGTAAAGGTTTAGGAAATTTGCATGCTTTTGGAGTCTGTGGTTCCTTCTGATAGAAGGGTTGGAAGGGAAACCCTACTGGTTTAACCGGCATGAGTTCAGCATATGATCTTTTGTGTTTGTGAACCTGCTCCAGTCTACCATTTTCAGTGATTTGTGAGAGTAATTTCTGTGAACATTTCTCTTGGATGCAAGAAAATCTTTATTTTTGATGGTAACTGGTTTTGATCATAAAATGACCATCTTCAGACCATATAAAAAGTGTGATCAAAAAGTAACAGGAATGTTTTAATTTTGTTGTTTTGAAACATCCGTTTTTTTTTACCCATGTTTCTGATGACATTTGCATTTTCACCTGTTTTGAATTTTAGCTTATCATTGACACTTTAAAACATTATACGTGTTTTTGAGTGCTTGGCATATTTTTAGTTTAGAAAGAAATGGTTCAAGGAATTTGCATTAAATTTCACTGGAAAAATGGAATAAAGTGCAGCATCGCATTCTGAAGGTTGACTGTAGCTTTTGGTACATCTACTTTGGGTAAGGAAAGAGTTTACAAGTAGTATAAACTCTTCAAAGAAAGGCGTGTAAGACATTGAAGATGATGAACAACCTGGATGCCCTAGAACATCAATTACCAATGACAGTGTGGAAGAAGTAAAGAAAATAGTTCTGGAAAATTGCTGAAACGCTATCAGAGAGGTTGCTGATGGCGTTAGCGTCTCTTTTTGCTCATGCCACCAATGTTTTCAGATGTTCTGGCAGCAGCAAAGTTTGTTTTGAAATTGTGGAATTCCAGCAAAAAGTGAAGTCATGTGGACATCACACTGGAATTTTTGAATGAATCTGGCAATGGTCCAGAACAAACATGGGTATACAGGTATGACGTCAAAAACAAGGCCAAGTCGTCTGAATGGACACTGCATGAAAAGCCAGCACTGAAAAAAATTCTGCAAGTTATTCACGTGTAAAGGTTCTTATTGCACTTTTATTCGATTACAGTGGGATAGAGCATCATGAGTTTTTGCCTTGTGCTTGTATGGACAGTAATGCATACTACCTGGAAGTTATGTGCTGTTTGCATGAAGCAGTCCGAAGAAAATGACCAGAATTTTGGCAGAACCACTTGTGGAAATTTTGTCACAGTAACGCTCCCACTCACACCTCAATGCTTGTTCATGATTTTTTTGGCAAAAAAGAAAGAAAGAATGAAAACTGTTATGTTGCCTCAGCTACCGTATTCACTGGACATGGCTCGCTGTGATTTCTTTCTATTCCCGAGGCTGAAGAGAACCATGAAAGGATGTTGTTTTGCGGTCATTGATGAGATAAACCGGAATCACTGAAGGATCCAAACACCGTAAGAAAAAGTGAGTTCCAGATATCTGTGGGGGAGGTTGCTTTGACGGTTACAAAGTTAATGTTGGTGAATAAATAAAGATTCCTTAAGGAAAACAAAAATTTCCATTATTTTTTGATCACGCCTTGTAAATCATTATGGTATGTGGTGTCAAGAAAGGAACAGGTATTTTTGCTCCATGAGCACTTGATGTTTATGGAGCCACAACATGTGCTCCATTCACTGCCACCACCTACCATTGTGGTATAAAAGGTATAAAAATGATCACTTTATGACCAAAACTGGTGACCATTACATATAAATATTTTATTGTGGTCGAGTAAGTTTTTAATCTGTTTTAAAGGTTGGTAAGAAATTGTGTCCTCTCTTTGTTTCTTTTGGTTTTTACTTATGTTTTACAGTAATCATTCACTCTTTGCCTTTTATATGTTAAACCTCAACTTATGGAGATTAAATGGTTTCTTCTAGGTGAAGGAAAGGAAAGCAGTTTTTCCTACATGAGAAGCAGTGCTTGTGATGTGTAGCATGGAGACAACATTGTTGCAGCAATCTTTTCAGTCTTCATTGTGGAAGTTTTGTAAACAAAAGAGAGCTAGTCACTTGTTTCATATGTGCATAGCGAGATGATGTTGAAGCTTTTGCAGAACACACGAATGTGTATAAAACAAGATAATTTGTATGGTTTTTAAAGCCAATTTTATTCATGACCGTATATTTGTTTATAACTGTATCATCAAGTGAAACGTGTTTTATCAATTGTTTTTACTGACACTATTTAATTTTTAAACCAGAGCACTTTTCTGAACACAGAATCAGTGAATAATAATTGTAGTGTATAATGGGTTCCCATTTTTAGTGCTTTTTTTTTTTAAGATATCACCTTAGAAGGATCTTAGAGCAATTTTTTTCATACTAAGTGTTGTCATATGACTGCAGTATGGTAACTACAGCAAATCTACTGTTATTAAATAATGAAATAATGGGTTTTTCAATCTGTTGCTTGCTATAAAATCTATAAACTATGTTTATGACAGATAAATGTCAGTATGCAGAAGTGCAATAAAAATTACTTAAATTACTTGAACGTTTGAGTTCTCCAAGACCAAACACTTATTCTATGCAAAAGGTATACAGACAAAAATGAGATACAAAGTGTCAAAAGGCACAAATATAAATCACACAATCACAGGAGGTATAATGTACAGTGGAGCCTAGGAAGAGACAATAGTGTTCCTATTAAGTTAATGAAAGTGCTTTGAGGTGAAGTTGTCACATGAGGTCAGAATACAGTCTTTAAATGTTAACAAAGACTGAATGTACAAGCTCACTAGTAAGCTGAACAGAGCACAATTTTTTTTATTCTGAAATTTCAGAATATGTTGTCAATCTTTGTCCATCGCCAATTATTTCGTGAATATGTCTACTGTACTTGTCATCAATGTAGCTTGCGATTTTCATGTACAATTTTTTGGCTATATTTTATAGCGTTTTTTAGAGATTTTACATTGTTGTAAATGCATATTTTTATAAGAAGATACTGTATTTTTGTATTTATGCAATATATGTATAAAATGTGAGACTATATACAGAAGTGATTTATGAAGAACTGATAAACAGAAAATGGTAATACTATAATGTCTTTGTCTCGTGTTTATTGCGCTATTTCCTCCCAACAAATATTTCACTTATTCTCCTATGTTGTCTCCTATAAAACAGCAATTTCCAACCAGGGGCTAGTTATCCCAAGGGGTAAAATGAAATTTTAATTACAAATCAGTAACAAAACTAAATTGTTTCAAAAAATCAACATTACTTCATTTTTAGATGTGTAACTAATTCTAAAATTAAAGTTGTGGCTTCAGAAAAACCTTAATAGGCAACATCGTAAATGTAATTGTACTTGTTACTAGTTTCAAGCCATCTTCAGATCACAACAGAATACATTGATTACCATACAACTGCCAATGACAGGACATGTCGTAGTAATTTGTGTGAGTAGGGTCATTTATTACACAGTCCAATGGAGAAATTATGTAAATTATGCGATAACGCTGAGGGAATTAGATTAGGAAATGAGACACTTAAAGTGGTAAAGGAGTTTTGCTATTTGGGGAACAAAATAACTGATGATGGTCGAAGTAGAGAGGATATCAAGTGTAGGCTGGCAATGGCAAGGGAAGCCTTTCTGAAGAAGAGAAATTTGTTGACATTGAGTATAGATTTAAGTGTCAGGAAGTCATTTCTGAAAGTATTTGTATGGAGTGTAGCCATGTATGGAAGTGAAACATGGACGATAAATAGTTTAGACAAGAAGAGAATAGAAGCTTTCGAAACGTGGTGCTGCAGAAGAATGCTGAAGATTAGATGGGTAGATCACATAACTAATGAAGAAGTATTGAATAGGATTGGGGAGAAGAGAAGTTTATGGCACAACTTGACTAGAAGAAGGGATCAGCTGGTAGGACATGTGTCGAGGCATCAATGGATGACCAATTTAGTCTTGGAGGGTAGTGTGGAGGGTAAAAAACGTAGAGGGAGACCAAGAGATGAATACACTAAGCAGATTCAGAAGGATGTAGGTTGCAGTAGGTACTGGGAGATGAAGAAGCTTGCACAGGATAGAGTAGCATGGAGAGCTGCATCAAACCAGTCTCAGGACTGAAGACCACAATAATAATAATGCGTTAATAAAAGGTCCTCATAAATAATGCACACTGACAGAATCAGACAGTTCTCATATGTGGACAATGAGATCGTGTTTGCCTCATTCCGTTATTCTAAAGTAAAGTTGTAAACAGTGACACAACATTAACACAAGAGCTTGCTTATCTCCAAATTTGACCATGTCAGATAATAAGATAAATGTGCTAAGTCAGGTGACTGGAGGCAACAGAAAACTGCTTAAGTGAAAGCATAAAGTTTATTTCAACAAAAAGTGTTTATAGTTGAAAGTGACACCTAACAATGGAGGAATAAAAATATGTATAAAGCAAAGTTAGCACAAATGGTTAAAGTTAAAAGGAAACAGTTATAACCATACAAATCTGCAATGCACATAGGGACAAAGATTTAATTCTCACTAATGTGGAACAGCATCTCATTCTACAGTCCCTAACAGTCACTGCTTGTAACTTGACTTCATAATAACGTAATGTGGCAAGTATGCTCTAAATGTCCACATATGAAGACTGCCTATTCTGTCAGTGGGCGTTACATATAACATTTTATTCTGGGATGTATGAGGTCTGTTCAAAAATTTCCGGAACATTTGTAATTTCATGCCAATAGCATGTTGTAGCGAAATGCAGTTGGCGTCCCTGCACATGCCTGTGTTCAATGTGTAACTGCCAGAAGTTTCATTGTTGTATGCCTCTTATTGTTCAGTGCCATATTGAGTAGAATGTTATGTCGCACAGCTTGTGAATTAAGAGATGACAGAGTTAGAGCAATGCGTCCGCACTAAATTTTGCATGAAACTCAAGAAAACTTTTACAGAGGCACACCAAATGATGCAGGAAGCATAGAGTGAACTTGACTAAGGGTCAGGAAAGATTCTTCAAGACGAAACAAAGCTCATCAGGTCAGCTCAAATGCCAAAGCCATGCTGATAGTTTTCCGTGACTTTGAAGGATTGTTTCACCATGAATTCATGCCTAAAGGATAAACTGTTGATCAGTGGTACTATCGGGAAGTGTTGCAGTGCATGCAAGAAAATGTGATAAAGCCTGAAATGTGGCAAGACAATTCATGGCTATTGCATCACGATAACGCACCTGAACTTTCATCCCTGTTGGTGCATGACTATTGCACAAAAAACAAAATCATTGTGCTGCCTCATCCTCCATACTTTCCAGACCTGGCCTCGGTGGATATTTTCTTATTTTCAAAGCTGAAAACCACATTAAAAGGATGAAGAGTTGCAGAAGGTGAAATAAAAGAAAACTCGAAGACAGCTCTTCGCAGAATTCAGCAAGAGGCGTACGAAGACTGCTTCTGGAAGTGGAAACGGCATCGGGAGTGGTGTATCGATTGTGGAGGAGACTATTTCGAAGGAGGCCACACCCAATAAGTAAAAGGTAAGCGTAGAAATACTTTGTGGACATAGTTCCAGAATTTTCTGAACAGACCATGTATATCATTGTTCCATTGGATTGTGTAATAAATGATACTGTTCACATAAATTATGGCATTGCAAACTTATGTTTGACAGTTGTACGTGAATTAATGTATTTTGTTATGGTCAGAAGATGGCTTGTAGACAAGCCAAAATTAGCCCTGTAATCAGTAAAATTACACGTGCAATATTGTCTATTTAGTGTTTTTCTGAATCCACAGTTTCAACACAACAGATTTCTTATCTCCAAATTTGACTATATCAAATAATAAGATTTCATTTATTAGTCAGTCATTTGTTGGCCTACCAAGTCAATAGACACAAGCAGTGAATGCATTGTTGGTGTCTCCAGTTTCATTAACTTCTCAAAGTATTTTGTATTGTTAGATGAGAAACAAGCAAGTGAGGGAATTTTTTTTTTCTATTCAAGTGCCAACTACTGAGTAAAAAATTGCTAATTTGTAGCACTGACTTTCATTTTCTATTGGATATAAGTAGCTGAGTTGACGTGATGTAATAACTGTATAAGTTTCCTCCATATTTGTAGTTGCAGTGACACCAAACAGTAATCTTAAAACTATCACTGTAAATGATATACACAGTAACAGTCTCAAAATTGCTTCACAGTGAGGACAAAACTGAATGCTGCATGTCCTTCAAACTGACTTTTCCTCTGCAGTATGAAAATTGCACACAGAGGTCTACAATTTCAAACATATTGGTTCCAGACTTTTGAAGTTGAAGAAATTTAGGGTGAGGAAAAACCTTATAGAAGTTTATGGATCTTATTTTGTTATTATATCGTCATTAACTTACAAAAGGAAAAATATTCACTATTATCTCTGTACAAAGAGAGACTTTGCTTGCAATCAATGCTACAACGAATTTAACATCTGGTGATGCCTCAAAAGACAACACACAGTATGTGCTGCATACCGTTGTCTGTTAGCCCCATTTTTATGATCATGCTTGTGCTTTGCAAGCTTCCCCCAAACCTTAATATGTACTGATTCATTGTTCAGAGTAATTGCCGAAATTCTTTGTAGCAGACTCTTTGCGACAGACTTTTTGCCTTGCCACACAAAGAAACATGTTCACTTCTAGGTTTGAGTCAAGAAAGGAAGGAAGCTGGAAGTTGGTTCACTTGTTGTGCTGTAGACGAAAATTCCTTTATGTGAATGAAGCAAAGCTGCGTTCCTTGCAGAAGTAGTTTTTTTGGAAAATGTTTCATTTTTTGGATAGAAAGTTAAGAACTGCAGATATTGGATTTGCATGTTGTCAAACAATTGCAGGAAAACTATTTGGTAAAAATATTTGATTCTTTCACACTGCAGAGTGAAGTAGCTATCTTTTTGTCACCAGTCATAATTACTGTGACACTTTTAAGTTTCTAACTCATTGCCTGTTGTTGCAACAAATTATAAATGTGATTGCTAATGTGAGAGAAGCAGAAACTGACCATCTGAAATTGTTGTCTCCTTTCAAAATAGTCCCAGTATTAAGAAATTTTCTGTAGTCACTGGCAAGGAATTTCTGAATCCTATTCCATTATTCATTTTTAAGGTGTAAAGATGATTGTGTCCATATCTTTCCCTTTTTAAGAAGCTCACAAATCCACCAATGTTTTTGAGCAGTGAAGCTACTTTTTGTTGACGCACTTTAGGTTATACAGTGCTGCATACAAAATGTAGCTATCGTATCAAAATAATTTTGTGTGGTGGTAAAAAATGTGCACCTTTTCCCCACCATTGGAGATTCATTTGCCAGTCATGTGTACAAGGGAGTAGAAAAAAATGGAATAACATTGCCGTGGACGGGGCATTTGTAGTATGCATTTCTGCCATTAGGTGTGCATAGCGCAGCTCATTGCCAATTCAGTGCCTCCTGTGTTGTTGGCCTATCTTGTTCTGTTTATCTGCAGGGATTAATTTTTGCTAGTGCTATTATGTTCTTGTTTCATTTTTAATGGTGGATAGTTTAAGTGAACAACGTGCAGTTGTAAAATTTTGTTTTCTTTTTGGTAAAAATGCTTCTCAAACTGTTTTAACACTGAAAACAGCTTATCAAGCTGATGCTACAGGAAAAACTCAAGTGTACAAGTGGTTTGCTCAATTTAAAAGTAACAACATGTCGGTTGATGAATAACCTCATTCTGGACATCCATCAACTGCCTGAATCGACAAACATACCGAAAAAATTTGGAGCTTTTGTTCACAGACTATCAATAGACAACTGATTAACTGTCAGAGATTAGTGGGTTATCTTGGAGCTCGGTTGAGTGAATTTTAACAGAGGATTTGGGAATGAAAAGGGTTGCTGCCAAGTTTGTTCCTTGGGTTTCTGATGGACAGTCGAAACGAACATAGTTGAAACATATCGGGCTTTGAGACAACAGCTCAAAGCTAATCCAGATTTTCTGTCAAAGGTCATTACTGGTGATGAGTCATGGTGCTGTGATTACAACCCAGAATAAAAGCAACAGTCAAGCTAATAGAAGACATCATCGTTACCTCATCCAAAAAAATGTTGTAAAGTCAAATAAAACATCAAAACATTGCTGATTTGCTTTTTTGATGCCAAGGGCATAGTTCATTCAGAGTTTGTTCTCCCAAATCAGACCATCACTCAAACCTGTTATTTGGAAGTTTTAAGAAGATTGCCACACACCTTATTTGCCTGACCTGGCTCCATGTGACTTTCTTGTACTTCCATGCATGAAAAGGGACATGAAAGAGCACAGATTTGACAATATTGAAGAAGCCAAGAAAAAAAATAAGGGAGGAGTTGTCAGACATTTCTAAAGATGACTACAAAAAATATTTCAAACAGTGGAAGCACTGCGTGAGACAAATTAATGAGTTGTAATGGGAAGTATTTTGAAGGGAATAAGGTTGTCTTGTAAACAATTTGAAAATATATAGCTTTTAAAAAAACATTCTGGTTTTTCTGGGTACCCCTCATATAATTTGAAAGTGTCAAAAAAAAAAAAAAAAAAGCTTAATATGTTAAGGTGCATCCACATTTGTCAGCAGATCAAAGGAAGCGGAGTGTTCTCACAATCTAAGTTTGGATGAGGCTGTGCTGTGTGGTGCAGAGCTGTGCCACATCATGCGTGATGGTTCCAGTTGGAGGGTATTCAGGGTTGCAGCTGGAGAGGTTCTAGATTACAAGTCCTGTATTTATTTAAAAATGAGGGAAAAACCACCATCAGTGGGTAACACCAGTGTTAAAAAGTTGGGCAATGTACAGCAGAAATAATCTTTCCAGTGATATCCTTGCTGGCAAGAATGGATAGTTAAAATTTTTATCAAATTTGCTCAGAGACTTTGAACATCTGTTGTATGTGAATCACAAATAATGAACATAAACTGAAGACTTGAAATAAAAAAGGGCCATAATAAAGAATTTTGAAGTTTTGTGTAAAATGAGACCTACATGCCAAGCCCAACAACATACAAAAGGTTCAAACTGTCACAAATGGAAATGTAGTACCAATGCAGTCAACAGAGGGCATGTGGTTTAACAGCTGCTCCTGTTACGCTGTGAAAGGCACTATGTTACATGCCCTCACTCCTCAGTGTTCAATAAAATGGCGGAAGTGGCAGGTGTTTGTAACAGTTTGATTAGAAACAAACAATGAAGCAAAGGAGAAGGTACTGTGGCTGCGGCAACAGAGAAGCTGAAAAACGGACAGAATGAATACAAAAGCTCAAGTAATAAGCATATTCCTGCAAAGGCTTATCCAGCCACTTTTTTTTTCCTTGCATGAAAGCAACATTTAGGTCCCACTAAATTATGTTGACTGCAACAAAATAAAAAAAATAAAAAAGTGTCATGAGATATATTGCACAGAGTTCTCCTCCTTTGTTTCAGTGTTGGTGTGCTTGCAAGTATAAATGCAAGAAACATAGCTATGAACACAGTCATTTTGTTTGATGATTTTATGCTCTGGAAGATATTAAAAGGCAAGGGAGTTGCTTGATGGTATTGTTGCAGGTATTCAGAGAAGACATCATGGTACCTACAATGACCCTTCGCAGAGCAGGAGACAAACCACCGTTCATTACATTGTTCCAGGTGGGCAAGGTGGCTTGGAGCAAGTTTGCAGAGGAACGTTTCCTAAAATATTTTCGTTAACTCAGAAAAAATCCAAATACTAACTGAGAAGAAGACGAAAGGCATAACCATGTACAAGGGGACAGTAGGTAAAAATAAAACACAACACATAAAAGTCAGTCAAATGAAACTACATGATTCCAGAGACCTTTTCAGTTCTCAAACATCTATGATGTATAGCTGTGGACTGAAGCGATGCATGAAAATTTGTTCGATGCTGAGTTGCTATTGCAATACAGTTGGAGAGCATCTGCAGTGCTGTTTCAATTTAGGGGAAATACCAAGTGTGCAGAGGCATGAATGGGAATTTGCATTGAGGAGGGAGGCATGTTAAGGGGACCACACCCTGCCTATCTAACCCATGTTAATTTAGGCAAGTACTTGACCCATTTCTGAAAAAACTATTTGATGCAGGACAGTAATATTTTTACTGTATGTTACATGATGCTAGTATAGTCAACTGTATTAAAATCTACTTTATCCATTTTAAAGTTTTTAAGAAATACTTTTTTAAATTTATTAACAAAAAATATGAAGTTTTTTCTGCAGAAAATATTTGTTTGTGAATTTCCTAATGGGGGAATAATAATGAATGTAGTACCAGAGGTGGCTTTTTATGTTATGCAGAGTCTCCAAAAATTTCATTCATTTATCTATGGTAGTTACTGATATAATGGGGCATAGGTACTGAAAATTTTAGTATGCAGAAATTGACTTTAAAGAAAAAACTTTTGAAATTTGTTACAGTTAATTAAAACTGCCCTGCTGCATATTATGGCCCTTCTTTGGCCTCTAGGCGGTCTTCCAGCTTCTTTTTCACCTTCCTGGATGTTTGTCTTGGTTTCTTGGCCATATTAGATGCAGGCATGTTTGCATCAGCTATCCTCATTTTATCGCAGTGTTGCAGCCCAATGATAATATTTTCACCAGGATTAATTCCAAGCTTTTTCAGCACCCAACACTTTCCAGTATTACCACAATTGAATGTAATAACAGCATCATGAACTCCTAGTTTCATTGTATGCATGCCTACAAATACAGTTTTGGAAGGCGGTTCCAAATTATGCTATTGAAACATTCATTTGGGTTCTGTGTCTGCCCGTGCAGACATTTCCTTAGAAGGTCAGGATGAGCCAAGTCTCTGAAAATAGGTTTAATTGCTGTAATAACAGCAGCAGGAAGAGAATGCTGGTGAGAATAAGATTCTCCAGTTGCCTGAGCCCTATTGTATTTGCACCACAAATTTTCTCCTGATGGACACAATCCATCACATGGCTTATCACCAGTAGAGGACTTATGGAAGGATATGACCCAAACATCTCTCTTCATTGCCTCCAGATTTTCTTTATTTCTCCTAATTTCCTGCCCATAGTATACCTGCAAGTTTCCTATTTCATTTTTAGTTAACCGACCCTGTCCGGTCAACAATTTTCCATTGTCTAATTTTGTTCCTCTCACAGCAACAGTTAGTTTTCTCAGCCTTGTTCCCAAACGTTTTTGAACATAACCTACACATTCTATTTTGCTAATAATGACATCTCCATGTGGCTTAGAGTTCACCATATTGTTGTATGCCTTACTGTCACCATTGCCCAAATATTTGGTGTATCATATGCCTCTTGTTTCTACGGAGTGATGAAATATTTGTTGTACTCCATGAACTTCCATACCACCACTTGTTCCTCTAAAATTTGCCACACAGTTGTGTTCTTTATGTTCATTGACTTTACAACATTTGCAAGTTTTAAACATTATCTCCACTTTACCGGTGTCTACACTCGTGGCAGTCACTACTCCATTCAGAGAAGTATGTCCTCTTTTCTGCCAACTTCCATCAAGTGCAACTGCAATATCCAAACATCCATGATTTTCTTCCACTGCTTCCCTAGCAACGAGTTTCATGCTTTCCTCACTGACCTCACATACAGCTTTCTTTCTCTAATATTGTAGTCAGTCTTTCAAATTTATTTGATGGTTGATGTAAGTTCATCACTGAACAAAATGTTCTCCCTGTAGCCATGCCCTTGCCCTAATCTAGTATTGATATCATAAGGGCCCTTGTATCTGGTTTTGAAGAACTCATAAATGAAATAACAGCTGAGCATTTAGTGCAAATTAAATCCAAAGCAATTGCTAGGCCTTTTCTCCCACTGGCACTCTCTCAAATTTTCATACTCTGTGACTCACCACACTGTCTGCATTGTACAAATTTAGAAATTACTTCTGATAATATTCTCAAATTTATAATAATGTTACTGCACCCTTTGTCACGTACAGTAAATTCGTTGTAACTCTCTTGAAATGGTGAGAGCTTCTTTGATGATGCACTTGTTGAAGAATGACAATTAGAAACATTGTTGTCAGGCTACATAACCTCTTGTACAGAAAGCTTTCTAAACTTGTTTTCTCTAAATTGTCATTTATCTAAAAACAAAGATGATGTGACTTACCAAACGAAAGCACTGGCAGGTCGGTAGACATACAAACACTTGTTTGTGTGTCTATCGACCTGCCAGCGCTTTCGTTTGGTAAGTCACATCATCTTTGTTTTTAGATATATTTTTCCCATGTGGAATGTTTCCCTCTATTATATTAATATCACTAAATTGTCATTTCTTTGAAATGCCATTACGTTTTGTCCTCTTCAATAAACACAACAAAATACACGTAAACAATCACTGCAAACATAAGAATAACAACTACTCGCAATCACGCTTGAACGAAACTAACCGCATGTTTGAAAGCATGTTGTTTACAAACAGCAGAAACAAAAGAATACCGACCGTTGCATTCCAAGGATAGCCAACACACTCAGGAGAAAAAAAAAATCCCTAATGTGAAATGTAGGGGGTATAAAGATCTAAAATTTATGCAGAAAAGTCGGTGACAGAAAGGTGGGCATGGCACATAAACACATGTGGTAGGAAAATGCTTGAAAAAAAAATCAGCTTAATTCTTTTCAGAGTACTTAAATAAAATCTTAATCTATCGAAATATGATGAAAACCGAAAATCTATTTTTTTCTATGTGAACCGGTGTGGTCTCCTTAAGGTAGTCTGCGCAGTTGTGCAAAGTCAGTGTATGAGTGTGGCCCATTGCTTAGCACATTTGCCTAGTGAGCAGGAGACCTGCATTGGAATCCTGCACTTGGTACAAATTTTCATTCCTGGCTTCAGTCTCCACATATACGTCATATGAAAATTCAGTGTTGAAATAGAAAATCAAGTAGTACAGTATACAAATGTTTTCCTTGAAAGTAAAGTCACTATAGCAGATGAAAAACTGAAAAGGAATGTCTCAGTCCCAATCTTAATGAACTTTGAATGTTCAGTGCCTTCAAGAAAATCTACTGTGATGCCCAAGTGACATACTATTATTATTATTATTATTATGATACTTTTAAGAAGCATTTCCATCACCTCTCT
This sequence comes from Schistocerca piceifrons, assembly GCF_021461385.2. NCBI lineage: Eukaryota > Metazoa > Arthropoda > Insecta > Orthoptera > Acrididae > Schistocerca > Schistocerca piceifrons. The sequence continues at coordinate 183,254,507 of NC_060145.1, forward strand.
TTTCACCATCCTCGTTCAGACATATGTGAGACATGTGATCAGTTACATGCACAGGCTCTGATTAGCCCACAGTCAACAGAAACTAGCCTTGAAGCTTCATATTGAATCACACTTCTGATTGCTGAAACCAAGAAACCTCATACAATAGAAGAGGGTCTCATCATGCCTTGCTTGCTAGATGTGATAAAGCATGTTCTAGGAGAGCAATAAGTGGAAAAGATAAACACGATATCTGTTTCTAGTAACACAATCAGAAGCCATACTGAGGACATATTTTGGACACAGAACTTAACTAAATAAGTTCATTTCTTTGCATTACAGTTAGATGAATTGATCAACATAGCATCTTCTTCCCAGCTGCCACTCTGTTTGACACAGAAATATGATGGCCTGAAAGAAGAATACTTGTTCTCTAAATTGATGGACACTATTACAAATGTCAAAGATGTTTTCAATCACTGAAGAATTCATAGGAAAATGAGATACAGTAGTCAAAGGGTTTTTGCATGTACAGGTGGAGCACTTTTAAAGTTGGGTGTTCACTATGGGTTCCACACATTGGTAAAAGAAGTAGCTCTAAATACAACATTCAGCTACTATACTATACATTGTTAGGCTTTGGCAGTGAAAACACTTCCACCTGAAGTTTTGACAAGAAGTTGCTTTGTTTCTGAAAAGAGCAAGGACAGAAAAAGAAAACACTTACATGTCAAAAAACAGAGAGCATATTTAGTTCCAAAGTGACATATTTCCTTGCAGAAATAAATATGCTTAACCTCAGCTTGCAAGGAAATATAGTGAGTATTTTGACAGTATAACATAAAATAGCTAGTTTTCATCACACTGTAATGCTGAGGTTCAAGACATTTTGATGTTTTCACAACTGGTAATGATGCTTGATACCAACAATAAAAATGCTCCTTCACACATGACATGATGTAAGTCAGGACTTATCATCACATAATAGATTATATGAGTAAGTATTTTCCTGAACTGGGAAGTCAACTAGTAAATGTCTGAGTTTTAAGGCCATGAATGAAAGAGTATTTTTAGATAATAATGTTGAAATCAAAGCAGAATTTCTTGGACTGCATTAAGACAACATGATGAAAAATAGATTTCTCTAAAACAGAACATTTTGGCAGAAAGACTGGTGAAGAGTATGCAATACTAACAACAATAGCCTGATGAAATGAAATGTCGTGTGGCTAGGGCCTCCCGTCGGGTAGACCGTTCGCCTGGTGCAGGTCTTTCGATTTGACGCCACTTCGGTGACCTGCACGTCGATGGGGATGAAATGATGATGATTAGGACAACACAACACCCAGTCCCTGAGCGGAGAAAATCTCCGACCCAGCCGAGAATCGAACCCGGGTCCTTAGAATTGACAGTCTGTCACGCTGACCACTCAGCTACCGGGGTGGACTAATAGCCTGATGAATACTTGTTCCATTCACCACATCTTACAGGCATGAAATTGAATTTGCAACTATGGTGGGGATGAAAATGAAACTGAGGAATCGATTGAGCTTGGAACATGATTTGCAATGTACATTGGCTGAGACCAAATTGCATATAAAAAAGACTCTCTGGGATAAGCAGTATAAATCATGTCATTAAATTTCATTATTTCTTGATTTAAAATTGTTGTTGTTGTTGTTGTTGTTGTTGTTGTGGTTGTGGTCTTCTGTCCAAAGACTAGTTTGATGCAGCTCTCCATGCTACTGTACCCTGTGCAAACCTCTTCATCTCCAAGTAACTACCACAACCTACATCCTTCTGAATCTACTTACTGTATTCATCTTTTGGTCTCCCTCTATGATTTTTACCCCCACTCCCCTCCAGTACTACATTGGTGATCCCTTGATGCCTCAGAATGTGTCCTACCAAATGATCCCTTCTTCTAGTGATGTTGTATCTCAAATTTCTCTTCTCCCTAATTCTGTTTTGTACCTTCTGATTAGTTATGTGATCTACCTAATATACAGCATTCTCCTGCAGCACCATATTTCAAAAGCTTCTATTCTCTTCTTGTCTAAACTGTTTATCATCCATGTTTTGCTTCTTCTATACATGGCTATACTCCAAACAAATACTTTCAGAAAGGACTTCTTGACACTTAAATCTATACTCAATGTTTCTTTTGTTCTGAAATGCCCTTCTTGCCATTGGCAGTCTACATTTTATATCCTCTCTATTTGACCATCATTAGTTATTTTGCTCCCCAAATAGCAAAACTCATCTACTACTTTAAGTGTCTTGTTCCATAATCTAATTCCCTCAGCATCACCTGATTTAATTTGACTACATTCCATTATCCTCATTTTGCTTTTGTTGATGTTCACTTATATCCTCCTTTCAAGACACTGTCCATTCCGTTCAACTGCTTTTCGAAGTCCTTTGCTGTCTCTGACAGAATTACAATGTCATCAGCAAACCTCAAAGTTTTTATTTCTGCTCTCTGGACTTTAATTCCTACTTTAAATTTTTCTTTTGTTTCCTTCACTGCTTGCTCAATATACAGATTGAATAACATCAGGGATAGGCTACAACCCTGTCTCACTCCCTTTTCAACCACTTCTTCCCTTTTGCCCCTTGAACTTATAACTGCCATCTGGTTTCTGTACAAATCATAAATAGCCTTCCACTCCCCGTATTTTACCCCTCCTATCTTTAGAACTTGAAAGAGAGTGTTCCAATCAACATTGTCAAAAGCTTTCTGTAAGTCTACAAATGCTATAAACATAGTTTTGCATTTCCTTAACCTATCTTCTATGAGAAGTCGTAGGGTCAGTATTCTCCAGAATCCAAACTGATCTTCCCCGAGGTCTGCTTCTACCAGTTTTTCCATTCATCTGAAAAGGATTCGTGTTAGTATCTTGGAGCCATGACTTATTAAACTGATAGTTCAGTAGTTTTCACGCCTGTCAGCACTGCTTTCTTTGGAATCAGGATTATTGTATTCTTCTTGAAGTCTGAAGGTATTTTGCCTATCTCATACATCTTGCTCACCAAATGGAAGAGTTTTGTCTTGGCTGGCTTATCCAAGGCTATCAGTAGCTCTAAAGGAATTTTGTCTACTCCTGGGGCCTAATTTTGACTTAAGTCTTTCAGTGCTTTGTCATATTCTTCACTCATTATCATATTTCTCTTTTCATCTTCCTCTCTGTCCTCTTCCATTTCCATAATATTGCCCTCAAGTACACCTTTCTTGTATAGACCCTCTATATACTCCTTCCATCTTTCTGCTTTTCATTCTTTGCTTAGGACTGGTTTTCCATCTGAGCTCTTGATATTCGTACAGCTGGTTCTCTTTTCTCCAAGGGTTTCTTTAATTTCCTGTATGCAGTATCTATCTTACTGCTAGTGGTTTAATATAACACCTACAAAAACATTTGAGTTTTATTTGTTGAATGTTAATGAAATATTGTTTATTTTCCTGTAATTTTGAAAACAAAAATGTTCAAACATTTTTTTCCCAGCATCATCATCATCATCATCATCATCATCATCTTGGACAGTTTCCAGCCTCTGGCTGTGTCTGTATGGAACATAGGCCTCTCCATTGTCTTCTGTCTTGCCACCATCTCTCCATCTTCATCTTGGTCCAGGCTTCTCCATTCTTCTGGATGCATTCCTTTACTCCTTTCAGCCACCTGTCTCTCAGTCTTCCTCTTGGTATCTCTCCTTCCATTTTCGTCTCATGTATCTTCCTGGGTATCCTCTTTTCCTCCATTCTCTTAATGTGTCCATACCATCTCAGCCTTGATTTCTCTATCTCCTGTAATGGTTCCAACTTCATTAACCCTCTGATCCTCTCATTTCTTAACCTGTCTATCTTTGTCTTTCCAGTACTGTTTCTCAAGAATTTCATCTCACTAGCTTGTACTTTACTTTTCCCTCTTCCTTTCATAACCCAGGTTTCTGATGCGTATGTCAGGATCGGGACATAGTATGACTGGTATATAACCTTTTTACTGATTTGGGGTACATCCTTGCTCCATATCAGGCTTCTGTCAAACTTCCAAAATGCTTCTGCTTTCCTCCCCCACTCATTTATTTCTCTGTCGTTTTTTCCATCTTCCTGTATCAGACTTCCTAGGTACTTGAGAAACTTCCCACTCTCCTCAATCGTTCCCCACCAACTGTTATTCCCATTGTTCCTCTCTCCTTCTGTCTTGTGATAATCATCTTGCTCTTACTTATACTAAGTTTCATCCCGTATTCTTGTACTGTTCATTCCCATATGTCCAACTGCTCTTGTACTTCCTCCTCCTTATTCTCCCATATCATCAGATCGTCTGTACTCATTATATCATCCATCACTACAATGAAGAGTAATGGTGAAAGTGCACTGCCCTGCCTCAAGCCATTCCTCTGTTTAATCCAAGCTGATCTCTCTCCTCCCAGTTTCACACAGCTCACACTTCCATGGTACATTTCCCTTATCCTCCAAATAATCTGTTTTGCTACTCCTCTGTTCTCCAGGGCTTTCCACACTTTGCTTTTATATACACTATCATACACTTTTTCAATGTCCATGAAGGTCATTAGTATATATATATTCCATATTCATAGTGCTGTTCCTGCAGTTGTCTTACAGCAAAAATTAGGTCCACCGTGGACCTTCCTGTTCTGAAGCCATGTTGCTCTTCTTTTATTCTTCCTTTTAATTTTACCCACATTTGTGCTTCCAAAATTTTCTCAAAAATCTTTGCACAATTATATAATCTTTAATAAACCACCAAACAATAATTGGGGGGGGGGGGGGGAGGCTATACCGTATGTTGCATGGCGGAGGGTGCCCTGCACCACTACTAGTCATTTCCTGTTACATTCACGAAAAATATCTTATCTTCATTATCTTTATGCGCAATGTATGCTGGCACAGTAGAATTGTTCGGCAGTCAGCTTCAAACTTCAGTAATCAGCTTCAGGGTAAAAGTCTCAGAAAGGTTGGGAATTTTGCTATAATATGTGTCACCTACTGCTGGTGACAAAGACTGCAATACTTTTGTACTGCTATTGTCTACATAAAACTGAATCATGGCAAGGACAAAGATTCTTGCCAGAATGATAAAACCATCTATAGAAAAATACATATAATGCAAGTTAATGTACCCATACAGATAAATCTTTCAGGATCTAGAATTAATAAAGAGTAGCAAGAAGATTCTTAGCAAATGATTACTGTTTATATAATAGATGCCCTTAATTTTGTTGGTTTATCTTTTTCTTTACTATCTTAACTTTTCTGTAGCTCTTCCTTCCATGAAATTACTGAATCCAGTACCTATTTATATATTAATCACTCTGAAACTATGACTAAAACATCTTGTCTTTAGCAAAACACAAGTTCGTTTTTTAACCCAAACATGTTTCACTGCAGTTGCAGCATCTTCAGTGGTCTTTTATTTTTCATCTGTTAAAGATGAAAAATAAAAGCCCACTGAAGGTGCTGCAACTGCAGTGAAACATGTTTGGGTTAAAAAACAAAATTGTTTTTTGCTAAAGGCAGACCCTATCTGTTAAAGATGAAAAATAGAAGCCCACTGAAGCTGCTGCAACTGCAGTGAAACATGGTTGGGTTAAAAAACAAAATTGTGTTTTGCTAAAGGCGGACCTTATCCAGAAACATACGTATTGTTAAAGCAAACATGGAAAAAAAGAGCTTCAACCCCAGGGTGAAGTACAGAATTTGTATCGAATCTGTTAAACAATTATGAATATGTGGCAACTTGTGTAGAATTTAAATAGAAATAATTTTCTGTCAAGGCATTATACTGGTTGTAATAGGTATAAGTGCAGAACATTAGTGTTTATATCATTTGCAGATTAACAATTATAGCCATTACAAGTCGTATGGTTTTAGGTTGGTAAGTATCTACAAATACATGTGGAAAGAGCAAGCCATTAATGCTTATGTTCCTCTGGGCAGCAGGTCAGGTGTTAAAATGTTAATTTGTGGACGCAAAATGATTATTGTATACTGACAGATATAGTCCACTTAGTTGCACAGTGCAACAGTGCAGGAAACTTCAAGTTTGTGGGAAGATTGTTTGATACAGAGAAAAACCAACACACTAATGTGTGTATGTCTTGAGGTACCACATATAAAAATATCGGCACTTACACCTGTTACATCCTGTGTGTCCAATGGCTGATGATGTTTATGGCACCTGTTATAATAAGGTAAATGATAAATGGAAAGTAAAGTAGAGGCATTCTCATAGTTCACTGGGAGACCTGTAGAGGTTCATTCAGCTGTGTAATTGGACACTTTCCTCCACAAAGTGCAAGAGCTGTATTTTAAGTGTTCCTTTTGAGTGGAGCTGACTGTGATGTGTGTGTGTGTGTGTGTGTGTGTGTGTGTGTGTGTTTTGTAGTATTGTGTTTGCATTGTATAATCATGACAGAAAGGAGAGAGTGAAACCCAGTGCCAGCATATAGCCTACTCCTCTCAAATACTGATAAAATATGTAAATCAATATTTATTCTCCCATCAGGATTCTAACCAGCTGATTCTGAAGTACATGCCACCACACAAGCATATGTCAGAGACCTAGGTTATGATACTATGTAGGTAAATGATACATATGAAAAAAATGATCAAAATATGAAATAGAGACCGTTGTTGAAGAATAGTACAAGGCACAAGACACACACTTATCTTATGGCTATTTGCACCTCCCCTCCCCCCTGTTTTTCAACATAAAATGGCAGTACTGATACAGTTTACAGTTTTCATCTATTATGAAATTTTATTATAGTGTACATTTCACTCGAATGTGAGAATGCCTCTTTGTAAACAAACTCTAGATCATGGCTAAGTAATTTTCTATCACATGCTTTTTCCCCAGGAGTGCTAGGTCGGCAGGCATACAGGAGAGTTTCTGTGGAGTTTGGGTAGAAAAAGAATGGTAGTGGATCATGCTTGTGATAACTTGATATGATTGCCTTCAGAAGACCAGATTTGAGTTGTGATCTGGAATGCAATTCTGCCAACTAGCCCCACAGTAGATAGAGATATTGAAAGGATGTATGATAAAAACAAAATTATTCAGATAGTCAAGGGAGACAAAAATTTGATTCTGATGAGTAGCTAGAATTTGGTAGGAAGAAAAGTAAAAATAGAGGACATATGCTGGGGAAAAGGAATGAAAGAAAAAGCTGCCACGTGAAATTTGCACAGAGTATAATCTAGTAATCACTAACACTTGGTATAAGAATCATGAAAGAATGTTGTATACATGGAAGACACCTGGGGACACTGGAAGGTTTCAGACTGATTATGTAATGGTAGGAAACAGATTTTGAAACCAGTTTTTAAACTCAAAGATGGTTTCCAGGGACAGGTATGGACTCTGACCAAAATTTATTGGCTATGAACTGTAGACTAAAGCTTAAGAAACAGTAAACAGCAATGAAATTAAGGAGATGGGACATGGGCCAATTAAAGGAACCAGAGGTTGCTGAGAGTTTCAAAGAGAGCCTTGGGGAAAAGGAATCCAATAGAAGATGACTGGGTATTTTTGAGAGATGAAATAGTGAAGGCAGCAGAGGATCAAATAGGTAAAAGGAAAAGGTCTAATAGAAATCCTTTTATGACACAGGCGATACTGAATTTAATTGATGGAAGGCGAAAATATGAAAATGCAACAAATGTAGCGCGTGAAAGGGAATAAGAAGTCTGATAAATGAGACTGACAGAAAGTGCAAAATGGCTATGCAGAAATGGCTAGATGACAAATGCAAGGCTGGGAGAAAGATAGAGAGATGTTTGGAAGTTATAGAAGCAGTTGTTGTGAATATCAAGAGCTTAGATGGAAAAATACAACAAAGCAAAGGAAGGAAAGCTGAAATATGTAAGATGTAAGCATTATATAGATGGGCTTTACAAGAGAAATGAACTTGAAAACAATGTCATAGAAAGGCAAGAGGAAGTAGATGTGGAAGAGATGGGAGTTAGGATACTGTGAGAAGAATTATTACAGATAAATCAAAACAAGGCACCTGGAGTGGACAACATGCCCTTAGGTGTATTGGTATTCTTGGAAGAGTCAACAGTGACAGAACTATTGCATTGTCCATGCAGGATAGATGAGAAGGGTAAAATACCCTCAGATTTCAAGAAGAATGTAATCATTTCAATTCCAAAGAAAGCCGGTGCTGACAGGTATGAACAATAGTGAACCAGTAGTTTAATAACTCATGGTTGCAAAATATCAACATAAATTATTTACAGAAGAGTGGGAAAGCTGGTACTGTGTTGGGTATTGGCTCTGTGTCTGTCTTGGCTACGATAATATGTTCACTGTGCTGTTCATAGTAGCTTGCATTCCTGTTTTCTTATTCATTATTAGACCTACTCCCATGTTAATGCTATCTAATTTTGTATTTATAACTCTGTTCTCATCCAGTTGGAAGTCCTGTTCTTCCTGCCACCACACTTCACTAATACCGACTATACGAGGGGCGTTTGAAAAGTCCGTGCAAAGTCCAAGAGATGTCACCACCAGTGTGTATCAAGGTCATGTTTAGTTAGTAGCATCTTGGGAAAGAACGCACTCCAAGTTTCAGTCATATTGGTCTATTTCTTTGTGTTTGGCATTCGTGTGAATCAAGGAAGTCAAGTGATTGTCAAAAAATTTATGTAAAAGAATTTTGTGTGGTGATTAAACATTACTTTATGAAAGGCAAAACGCCTCAGGAGACTTAAGAGAAGCTTGATAAACATTACACTGACTCTGCACCTTCTATTAGAACAAGATGGGTTCCACGATTGCTCACGCTTGACCAAAAATGGAATCGTCTGAAGTGTTGCAAGGATGGTTTACAGCTGTTCAGGAAGAATCCGCAGGACTTTAAGCATCGTTTAGTCACTGTGGATGAAACATTGATACATTACTATACTTCTGAGACCAAACAACAATCTAAACAATGAGTTACCAAGGGAGAATCTGCACCAAAATAGGTGAAGACCATTCCTTCAGCCGGAAAGGTTATGGCAACTGTCTTTTGGGATTCGCAAAGGATAATCCTCATCGACTATCTGGAAAGGGTAAAACTATTACAGGTGCATATTATTCATGGTTATTGGACCGCAAAAAAGTCCTTTTCCATCACGACAATGCACCAGCACACACCTCAGCAGTTGTGGTCGCAAAATTATTGGAAATAGGATTTCAGCTCGTTTCACATCCCCCTTATTCTCCAGACTTTGCTCTCTTGGACTACTATTTGTTCCCCAGTTTGAAGAAATGGGTGGCAGGACAAAGATTTTATTCAAACAAACAGGTGATTGCAGCAACTAATAGCTGTTTTGAAGACTTGGACACTTCGTATTATTCGGAAGGGATCAACAGATTGGAACAGTGCTGGACGAAGTGTATGAGTCTAAAAGGAGACCATGTCGAAAAATAAAAACGTAGTAGTTTTTATTTTTGCACGGACTTTTCAAATGCTCCTCGTAGCAAACTCCAAACCATTCATTTCCTTTTGCCAGTTCTTTAATCTCCAAAGCTTATAAAGGAATCACTCAATGACACTCTCACTCAATGACAACCAGGTTTGATTTTCCTGATGGCAGTATCCTCTTGAATGGCCCCATCCTTAGATCCAAATGCAAGACTCTTTCATCTCCAGAATATTTTACCTAAGAGGATCTCATCATTCTTCAGTCATACAGGAAAACTGTTTGCCCTTGGGAAAAATAACAGCTGTAGTTTCCACTCACTTTCAGTCATTCACAGTACTGACACAGCAAGGACATGTTGGCTAATGTTACAAGGCCAAATCAGTCAATCACCCAACTGTCGCCCCTGCAGCTACTGTAAAGGCTGCTGCCTGTCTTCAAGAAACACATCTTTGTTGGGCCTCTCCACTGATATCCCTCTATTGTGGTTACACCTGCAGTACAGCCATCTGTATCATTGAAGCACTCTAACACCTCAGCAAGTTTGTAGTTCACAGAGATGACACCAGTGAAATGAATTTAATAAAAACAACAATTAATGTTTAGTCTCTGATATAAATGGGATATTCTGTAATTCATAGATTTGTGTGAGTGTGTGTGTTTTCCATTCATAATTCAGTAATTAAGTGTTTGCTAATTTAGAGCTTTCAGCATTTGTACCACATTGTGTTGTGAACCTTTTCTTCCTTTCTTTGCAGTTAATCAAAATGTGTTATTAATCTTTCACACCCATTTCATGGTGACTTGCCCCAGTTTATTCATGACAGAAGATACATACATGATAGTTCCCAGAAACAGTGCAAATTATTTTTTAAAGAACATCACATTTACCATTGACTGGAGAGATGATTCATTTTACAATTGAAATTGTGGCATTTGGGCCATTCTCAGTGGTTCTGAAAATATTTTGCTTCAGCTCATTTCAGACATAAAAATCCTTCACCATGTCTACATGTCATTGTAAAAAATAAGCTGTTTCATTGTAGAAACATACTTTTTTAGATGATGGCAGGTGTACATGTCAGAGGATTTTAATGTATGACATGTGCTGAAGCAAAATCTTTTGCAGCACAACTTGTAAGTGGTTCAAAGGCCAAAACTGCAATTCTGAAATAAATAATTTCTACAATCAGTGGCAAATATGAAGTTGTCTAAAAAAATCTACATGACTGTGAACCCTGACCATGAGAAGTTAATCAGTGCAAGTTATCTTATATCCATACGTTCCAAAGTGAGGTCAAGTGACCTTGATTCTGACTTAGAATTTTTCGCTGCCTGAGCTGCTGCCGCCTATATATTTACTTAGCTCGTTGTTGCTCGAAAATTCACTTCCGGTTGCGTAACCGCACTGATAAGGAGCTGATAAGGTTCGCTCTTCCGCTTTAGAGTCAGTCGCTCGGCAGCAGCCGATGGTGCAACAACACGAGCTCTAGTATTAGGAAGCTCGTGTTGCACCAATATTGTTTATGTTACTTCCGGTTGCGCAGTACTTGCGCTTATAAGTAGTTGAATTTTAGAGGTTATTGGTTGAGCCAGACCGCTTGTGAGATTTTTTTTTTAAATTAAAGTTATTGTTAATTATAAGTATTTATCTGTTATTAGAGTGATGGTTTATAATCTCAATAGAATAAAAACCTCAAAGTCCTGCTCAGACGCACAGCCGAAGGCAATCCTAGAGAATGGCCTCACGGTAAGTGAGGTCTCCTTGTCAGGGTGAATAAATTAGGTCATTAAATATTTTAATTAAACAGTATACGTACTGTTTGGGTGGTCTACTGAGTTTAGGTGAGGGGATGGTGGGTGGGTTTTGCGTGTTAAAGCGCGTGACCTTGATTCGGACTTAGAATTTTTCGCTGCCTGAGCTGCTGCTGCCTATATATTTACTTAGCTCGTTGTTGCTCGAAAATTCACTTCCGGTTGCGTAACCACACTGATAAGGAGCTGATAAGGTTCGCTCTTCGCTATTTCAAAGTTCCACTTATCACAAAAATTCCCTAATCTAAACACCTTAGCCAAGCTTATGGCACTCTCTCCATGCAGTGAACAGTTTGTATTACAATTAGCTCAGGCTGGTCCTGGACCGGTTTTTATGTTGCATTCTGGTATGGTTTAGTCAGAGGGCATTCCACATGACTAGCATTCTCTGCGTATTAGCTCCACTGTTGGTTAACAGCCACCATGGGAAAAGATGCATGTGGTTTGCGGCCCAGAGGAGCCAACACTGAAAAAAGTGATGGGTCGACCTCCACGAGCATCACTGCAGAAGGCTATGGTAGGGTGAGACTTGATGGAAAATGCTCAAGTCACCATATGACCAGGTGTTCCACTGGGGACAGAGAAGCTGGTGGCTGGTGAACAGGATGGTGGAGGCAAATTTGATTTTGATGGCACCACAGAAGACAATGGATGGAAACTGCTGTATACATAACAGAAATGCAGATCCCAGCTGAGTGCTGCCTGAACTGTGTCCACTCTGTGATATCCACCTGAAAGGTAGATGCCTTGGTGACTGAGCACCAGTGCTAGTTGTAGCATATCCGAGAGGGTGTACTGAGGGGCAGTCACACAGCTGGTCCACCAGGCTGTAGCCCATGATCAAAGTAGCCCTGTGTGTTGCCAGACAACTAGATAGAGTATTAGAAATGGTGTTAGACATCAGTTCCTTGTGGAACTGGGTTTTGAAGGTGTAGGTAAAGTATTCTGCATGAGTGTTGGAGATTTGAAGAAAATGTGCAATGCGAACATGTTGAAGCTGTTATTGGCTGCAAACCAATTCAGAGTCATAAGAGGTAAATGCTGTCGCATTATCAGAAACGAAATGCATGGTACACATTCAAGGACAACGAGTTTTCTTCAAGGGTGCAATATTAGTAGTAATAGTGACCCAAGACATGTGAAGCATAGTAGGAAGCTGAGAAAAGGAATCTTTCATGACCAATCACATGGAGCCAAAAAATGGGTCTGCAAAACCTAAGGTGATATGCCTCAAAGGCTCTGCAGCATCAGGCCAGGGAGAGAAACACTGAGAGATGCAGTTTGATGAACCAGACAGGTAAAGCATTGGTGAACCAGGGACAAGATGTCAGAGTCAATATTTGGGCAGAATATGCATTGTTGTGCCGAACATTTAATCCAGGACATGCTCCAATGGACAGTGGGCAGGAGGTACAGGAGTTGTGCCCAAAGAGAGGGAGGAATCATGATGTAGCAGTGGTCCTCATCCAAAACCTAGGGCATGTCCAGGCACTCATATTGTACAAAGTGAATGATACAGTGTAACATCAGGTTCTTCTGGGTGATATGCGTAATGTGAAGGAAGAGACTGAAACAGTCAAATCCATGTCTGAATTGAGAAGGAAACACATCAATTCATGTTAATCGGAGGCTGGGTCAGGCCCAATGGGGAACATGGGCAGCATGTCCACTTGTGCATATAATGTCACTACTTAATAGTGAATAGAATATGAAAATGAGACAATTACAGCACCTAGCACTGGAGTGAAAGACAGTCCAATGTGGTAAGTGATGCTTGGGAGCAAACATGGTGAGAAATGTGCAACGATCTGTGATAAGATGAAATTTTTGACGATGAAGAACAATTTAAATCTTGGACTGTGGTAATTATAGTGAGGTCCACACACTCCATTTGAGAATGATGCTGCTGAAAAGCATATAAAGTCTTAGAAGCATATGTGATATGGTATTCAGTGCCATCAGAATATTTATGATACATGACTTTACTGACACCATGAAAGTACACGTCAGTTGCTATTACCAGAGGCAGACTTCTGACGTATGTTGTCAAACACAGTGCCAATTGAGGTAATCTTTTGAACCATGGAAAGCTGGTTGGTATCAAGGTGACCATTCAGATAATGCACCTTAATGATGTAGCTGGTTCAATGGGTAAGAGTATTCTGCTGGATTTATAATGAATCAGGCATAATAGTACATCTTACCCAGAAACACTTATAAGTCTTTTATATTTGTGAGCAGCTGCATCTTACCTCTCACTGTAACATAGCCTCTTATTTCTTCTGGTCCATTTATAGGGAGTTTAAACCCTAAATATGACCGAGCGAGGTGGCGCAGTGGTTACACACTGGACTCGCATTCGGGAGGACGACGGTTCAATCCCGCGTCCGGCCATCCTGCTTTAGGTTTTCCGTGATTTCCCTAAATCACTCCAGGCAAATGCCGGGATGGTTCCTCTGAAAGGGCACGGCCGACTTCCTTCCCTAATCCGATGAGACCGATGACCACGCTGTCTGGTCTCCTTCCCCAAACCAACCAACCAACCCTAAATATGTCAAGGAACATCACATGAAATAGAGCTTGCACAGGTTGCGTTTAAGTTGTTTCACTAGCAGCCTCTGGAACAAAAGCTTGAAATTGTGAAGGTATTCCCATGGTGCCACACATTTGACCAAAATATCATCAAGATTTGCAGCAAACTGAGAATATCATGTAGAAACGGATCAATAAAATTTTTAAATATGGCATGGCCTAAAGAGATCTCTAAAGGCAAATGATTATAATGCTAAGCATAATGCAGTGTATTTAGCACTAGGTAATCTTGTGATGCTGCATCTAAAGAGATTTGTAAATGTACCTCTGTGAGATCAGTTTTGCTAAATAAAGTACCACGGTCTAATTTTGAAAAGAGTTCACCTGGGATTGGAAGACGATAAGCTCCCATTTCAGCTTCTGAATTTATCATTACTTTAAAGTCATCACAGAATGTCAAAAAGCTGTTGGGCTTTTCATGATGTTCCCAATAGATTGGCACATTGACTATGGAGAATAGGCATTAACATGTAGAGCCAAGAGCTTTGGGCAAGTTTTGAACAAATATGGGGCAGCTAAGATTTTAAGTTTGATGTGAGCTTCGAAATCAGTTGTCTTCGCTAATCCAGGTGAGAAGATTTGAGCACATCCTTCACAGATAGTCTTTAATGCAATGCAAGCCCCTTTGGGCTTGCACCCTGTACACTGTTTCATATACCATAAATCCAATTTTCTGAAGACAGGATTTCTCATTTCCAAGTTGGGCAAGAGCCGCAGTATAACGCCCCTGTTTAAAGAGCCCATGTAGTTCTGGCTGTTGCAAACATTTGAAACTGCAATTCATACTTAATCCATGTACAGTAGTGAAACAGTCTGCATAAGATAGAATGGGGCCCATTTTCCTCTGCCAAAATTTTAACCTGGCTGCAATACATGTTTTTTGGTTGTAGTAAAGAAAATATTCTACACAACTCAGGTTTCACTGGATCTATTAACAGCTGTAGTTTCTCTATTAGGTAATACAGTTTGGGATTTCTTGACAAGAATGTGGCTTCTTGTCTTTCCAAGACAGAAATTTGACAAGCTTAAAAATATGACAACAGTCATGATGGCATATGTCCCAATATTCATGTTGTTCATCTAATGGTGGGAAAGCTGTAAACATGGGTGACACTGGAGACTTTCCTATTTTAACACACTTGACACGCACTCTGCAGTGACCAGTGTAAGATTCCACACTTGCGATCCAGGAACACAGCTATGCTGCGCACCACAGAAGTCACAAGACACTAGCGCCGGCAAGGGCCTCCACTCTTGTGTGTGCAGTGTCTCCGTAGTGCACTCTACCGGCCGGCTGATGGCTTATAGAGTCGGACCCAGCCAGCCTCACTCTGTCACATGTTCACATTCAGCCTATGTGTCTTGGCAAGTGTTTCACTGTACCAATATTTTTGAACTAATAAAGTCTTGTGTTTGTTGTTATCTGTGTGTTCTTGCAGTCAGAACACATTGGCGATGAGTGGGGTCATTTTTCACTTGTTGTGCCATTGCTTTTCACATTTGTTTGTGACATTTTTCTTATTGCAACATGGAAACTCTGATTCAAACGTTGATGCAAGCACAGACAGAACTTTTTATGGTCACACAACAGGCTGTGCCAGTGTTACTCTCTCCCCCTTAATTTCTGGCTGTTTTGCCCCTCTTTCCTGCCATTTGATGAGGCAGTGGAAAATTGGGAAGTGTGTGAACACCACCTATGGGAACATTTACATGTCTTCCACGTTATGGATGCAGAGGTATGTTGTGCACTGTTTTTGTCCTGGATTTCTCTTGCCTCGTATCAGGTGTTGCGGCAGTTGGCTGTGTTGCAGGATCCTTCTCCATTGTCTTTTGACAGTGTATGTTCATTGTTGTCATCCTATTATCACTGCCAAACACATGTCGTAGCCACTAGCATTGACTTCTACCAATGCAAGAAACAGCCCCATCAGTCTTATTGTGCCATTTTATCACATCCAAGTCATGGTTCATGTTATTATAATCCACTCTGCCACAGATAAGGAAGTCTGGCAATGGGCCCTCCAATTAGAAAACCCTTTCGTTGACAAAGTGTTGTCTATTTCCCAGTTGTATGAGGTCTAACACGCCACTGGTTGGCAGCTGAAAGCTTGGTGCAATGTTGCAGCAGTGCAGAGTGGCACAGCTGTGTCCACTGTGTTCAGGGAGGGCGACAGAGTGGCAGAGCAAGTACGCTTATCCAGTGGCTTCTATGCACCACATAAACAGTATTCTGGTCACCACTCCCTGTTGCTGTCATGTGCACCTTGTTACTCCCAACATGATAGATTAGAGTGCCCCCACCATTGTGCCATCCAGTGTAAGTGTCAGAAAAAGGCCACATTGTAATAATCTGCCACTCAGTGGCACAGAAAGCAATATCAGAGGACATGGATATGGATATCCAGGAAGTGTCATCAGGTCCGGTACCCGATCAGGAGTCCAGCAAGACTTTTATCAAGGTTTTCGTTCACTCTTGGCAGATGCGCCTGCAGGTGGGCACTGGTGCAGCAGTTTCCCTGCTTAATGCCCAAATGTATTCAGACATCAGGTCTTCTCCACTGTCACCAGTAAGCAAGCACCTACAGGATTATGGTAAACAGCAAATCCCCTTGCTCAGTCAATTCACAAGTTACATTACCTATAGGTCAGTAGCTCAGCCTATTACCTTTATTGTTGTTCATAATGCTATTTCAGCAAACCTTTTTTGGTTTGATGCCTTTGAGGCCTTTGACTTTTCAATCATGACCGAGCGGGGTGGCGCAGTGGTTAGCACAGTGGACTCGCATTCGGGAGGGCGACTGTTCAAACCTGTCTCTGGCCATCCTGATTTAGGTTTTCCGTGATTTCCCTAAATCGTTTCAGGCAAATACCAGGATGGTTCCTTTGAAAGGGCACGGCTGATTTCCTTCCCTATCCTTTCGTAATCCAAGCTTGTGCTCCGTCTCGAATGACCTCGTTGTCGACGGTACGTTAAACGCTAATCTCCTCCTCCTCCCTTTTCAATCATGAATGCCATATCGATGGTATCTGCCGAAATTCCTTATCAGTCATTGGAATCACTGTGCTCTGAATTACAGGATATTTTTTTCAGAAGGCAGACTTTAAAACCAGCATAACATTTAACCAGTTGGCTTGTCACAGATTTTTTTTGTGCTTGGCAGATTCTTACAGCCCTCCATTCCATGTTAAGTTGTAGCTGGACCACAATGGGCCACACCCCTTGCTATTGTGATGAAACACTCTGTTAAAGTGTGACTTTTAGGTGATTTTAAGGTCACTAAGAAATCACAGTCTGCGGTTCATACCATGCCATGTTTGGAAGAACTGTTCACGTGCTTAGCAGGGGGTCAACCCCTAAAGCATATCACCAGTTACCCTTGGATGAGGAGCCCAAGTGAATCATGGTTCTTAATATGCCTTTGGCCCATATTGATACCAATGCTTAATGTTTGGTGTGGCAAGTGGCCCCACAATTTTTTAAAACTATCTGGAGCAGGTCATGATCACTGTCCCACATTGCTTCAACTATCTGGATGACATTATCGTTACTGGAAGTATGATGAGCTACCACCTGCACAATCTCTGGGCCCTTTTTTGAAAAACTTCCAGTTTATGGGTCTGCACTGAAATCTACAGAAGTCTAAATTTTTCCACACATATCATGACAGTGCGTCCAATCCCTGGCAAATCTGGTCCAAGTCATTGTGGACATGCCACATCCCTCATTGCTGCACAAACTGCAGGCTTTCTTGATTAAAACTGCCTATTATCACAGGTTCAGTGCCAAGGCATCCACCATTGTATGCCCTCTCTACTTTCTTCCTCATGAAGGTGCTTGCTTTGTCTGGACTTGAGCATGCGACCAGGCTGTTTCCACGCTGAAGGGCCACTTCTGGTCAGAACTGTGTGTAGCTACTTTTGATCCTAACAAAGTGTTGGCTTTGGCTATGGACACCTCACAGTAGGGAGTGGGGGCAGTCCTTGCCCATTGGAATGTAGACAGCTCAGAGCAGCCACTGGCATTTGCATCCAAAACTCTCAGTCCAGCACATGTCCACTACTCTCAGATTGAAAAAGAGGCTCTGACCATTGTGGATACAGTCACCAAATTTCACATGTTCTTTTATGGCACCAAATTCTAACTCATTATGGACCACAAACCATTAGTTTTATTATTCAGTCCGTGCATGTGAATCCCCAATAAGGCAGACTACAAGTTACGGCAGTGGGTCTTGTTTCTCTCCAAATTCCACTGACATACATTTTCACCCCACTGGGTGCCATGCCAGCACTGATGACTTATCCATATTGCCTGTTGGCCCAGAGCCCAAATTTGATTGAGAGGAGCTCATGTATTTTCATTTGAAAGTTGCCTCCCACCAAGCCGTAGATGGCTTTCCGATTACTAGTACCTGGATTGTCAAGGCTGTCGTGTCTGACCCCCTCCTCAAGCAGATTGTCCACCTCATCCAGCAGGGTTGCTCATCTCATACTCCAGGCCATGCTTCTGAGCCACTTTATAACTACTTTGTCTGGGACCATCATCTCTTCATCTTGTGTGGTCCTCCTCCTCTCCACAGATGACACAGCTCTCAGGGTGATGATTCCTGGGAGTTTGCAGCAATAGGTGTTACAGGTGTTACATGAGGCTCATGGGCATATTTCCTGCACCGAAGCCTTGGCTTGCAGACATGTGTACTAGCCCAACTCAAGGCTGGAGCATTTGATTGCTGTGTGTCCCCAGTGTGCTAGTCAACTGGCGGTTCCCAAGGTTTTGTCTTTCCCTTGTCCTCCAGCAATCCTGGGAGTGCTTCCCTGTGGATTCTGCATGTCTGTTTCTGAATGTGTTTTCGCTGAAACCACTACTGAAGTACATTTGAGGCTCTTTCAAATTTTTTTAAGGTCTCCCGGTTATTCTCATTTCTGCCAATGGACACCTCAGTTCTTGCCCCCAGCATTTCATCATTTTCATGTGCGATCCAGCATTTGCAATGTTGCTTCTCTCCCTTTCACCTTCAGTCCAATCGAGAGGCCGAGCACATGGTTTGCACCTTTTAAGACCCAGATGTTGAAATATCTGCTGGACTTTCCTGCTGAGGAGACATTACTGTTTTTTTTTTCTGGCAGCCTACCGGATCACTCCTATTAATTCCCTTAGCCCTGCCAAGCTTCTCCATAGGCACCAACTACGGATGCTGCTCCACCTCTGCCATCTAGGGTCTCACCCACCGTCATGTTCCACTGTACCATGCTTTCTGCCAGGGACAGTATTCTGGGCACATGGCTTTGGTCAGTATCCCCACTGGACACCGGCAACTATCATGCATCAGAATGGCCACCTTGTCTACACTGTTTGGATGGGAGACCATGAGGTCTGGTGCCATCAAAATCACCTCTAAGTCCAGGTGGGCACCCACCCATCCCAACTGCAACATCGCCTCTGCTGGTGCCCAGTCACTGGGTGCCACCTCAGTCTGTGGTGGAGTCTCCTCCACCTTCCCCACCAGTCCAGATGTCGCCATGGATCATGGCTTGGACTGCCTGTCACCAGTACTGTCTCATGCCCCCGCAGGGGGACATTGGGGTGCTACTTGCACCGGCCACTTTTGTTCATATTCCAAGGTCTCCACCAACTGGGAATTGGTGTAACCTCTCACCTCCAAGGCCTGCGTGGACATGGGCTCCCTCTCCATGTCATGGCCATCCACTCCTTGGCCAGGGAATCAGCAACATTTTGATGCTGAGGAGGGAGGCATGTAGTTATCCACATTAGATTCTACACCTATGATCTGTACATGCAGCAGTATGGCACACCACAGAATTCACAAGGTGGTAGCACTCACTCCCCATCACTTGTTGACATTCAGTTTATATGTCTTGTGCTAGTAGTACAGTCGTTCCATGGTAAGTATTCTTGAAGTAATAAAGTATTTTGTTCGTTATTATTGTGTGCTTGTAGTCAGATCACATCACTACTGACTAAGAGTGGCCTTGCACCAACTGCTGGATTTTGATGAGATTTTTTTCAGAGGGCACTCCTGATGGCAAGTCACTGTGGGTAGTGGTGTCACAGTGGTCAACAGTAACAATGTGCCAGCTCCATTTGATGGCATCACTACAACACACAAGTGTTTTGTAAGTGATGTCTTCTGTTCTTGACCTGTATTTTAACCATATCGTACCAGCAAATCAAATCATCCAGTTTAATTTTCCCACAAATTATAAAAGTAATTTTTCATTTAATATCAGCTTACATAGTCACTCCCTGGTTTTTGTTCGACTGACTCCTGTTATCAATCATCAAGTGTATAATTAAAACAAACAAAATTATTTACATTTTGGGAAGTGCACATTACTACAATTTTTATGTGTGAATACTTTGTTATACTATCTTAAAAATCTACACAGAAATGGACGAAGGGCACAGGGATGTGCATAAAAGTTAAATAATCCCTTGTTGTCAGGGTGGAAAGTGGAATTAAGGTGGAAGATGGGTGAAAGCAGGGAATGGATAGGGGAAACATTCTGGGCATGTAGAGGACAGGCAAGTGTTGGGAAGCAGAATAGAAAGAAGCAGACGGGCCTCAGCAGCAGCAACAAAACTGAGAATGGTCACAAGCACCAAACTCAGAAGCTTATGGACCAGGATGTGAGAAAGATAGAAAGGAGACTACCATGCTGGGTAGAGAGAGGACTGAAATCAAATGTGGAGAATGGCGAGAGACAATAGAGGGCAAAAGCAAGTGACTGGTCAGTGACAGGGCTGTAACAGGATGTGATGGGTCGTTGTATAGGACAGGTCTTACAACTGAGAATGTTCTTTTGGGTGTGGGGTTTAGAGCAGAAATGCCATAGGGATAGACAGGGATGTTGCATAAATTGGAGATGGAAAACTACTTTGGTGACAAAAGGAGAACAGATGTGACATCCACTAGAAGACTAAGGTTGCAACAAACATTAAGTCAGTGATTAGTATTATAAACAGTAATTACCTTATCACAGATTTCTGGGGCACATTTGAAATATTCTGTCATATTCTATTTGATATTAAATTTTCACCCCACTCACAAACGTGGTTAAAATTTCACATGAATGTATACTGTTTAGTAGACATTGTTATGGTACTGATGAGAAAATCTTCCAAAAATCTGGAAACACCAAATCCATCCGGTCTATGCTCCTCAGAGCATTTTGAAACTGTTCTTCCTGGAATCATCAGTGGTCTTCATGGAAAAATTCATTTTGTACCAGTAGGTTTTCACACATGTGCGGAGAATGTTGTAGATGTATGTTAAAAGCACAGATGAGTGACACATAGGACACTGATTCTGGTGATCCATTCTTTTGCCTGTATTCTTCTTTTAATCATTGGGAACGGTTCCCTGTTCAAGGGATTTGCAGAAAATTTTGCATAAGAATGGAGATAATCCCATCAAGAATTTAATGTAGAACTTGACAGGGTCTCCACCTGCTCCAGGGGCCTTACTAAGTTGTAGAGAAAGCAACAGGATGAGTACCAATATCTATATCATTCATCTCAAAGATATCTATATCATCCATTTCAAAGTGGTATAGCAGTTGAATAATGGTAAATGTTTCTTTTTGAAGGAACATTAGAAAATGAAGTTCATTATTTTTGCTTTTGTTTTGCTGCTGCTGCTTACAGTTGTACTATCATTAGTAAGTGTGTTAGACACTGACAGCTTCAAATTTCCAAACTTAATGTGGAAGTCAGTTAAGAGCAGTAATTGAAGCCATTGCACATTGCCCAACTGATAACTAAGCTGATATCATTTAACATGTTGCAGATCTGTGCATTACTTTGTACCTTTTTGCAGCATCTTCTGTTTCCTAAACAGATTTAAATGTGAGACCATTACTACAGGGTTAAAAATATAAAACAACCCTAGTATCCTTAGGGGTGGGGATTTTGAAATTGGTGACACAAAAAATAATCAAAAACAACCAATATTTGGGTTGAATCCAGAGGTTTTGGCTCTGTAGCCTGATTGGTGGTGTTCCTGATGACAATTAATCCTTATGGGAAGAAGTAGCAGGTTATGTGCAAAGCATAACTCTGTAACATGTGGAGTAATTTCAAAGGACCTTGAAAAAAATACCATAGTGTTTGGACACTCCTAGCAATCCTTCTAATGTTTACACATATGACTTTCTATCATTAAAATTAAAATACTTTGGATTTAAGAAGCTAAAAAGTTTACTTTATAGCGTGAATAGTATATTTATACTTTAAAAAAATGTAAATCAACTGTACACATATTTCATTCATTTTTTGGTCTAATATAAGGCTGGGACAAAAAAGCAACCATATAAATCTTACCTAGTATATATTATCTATCATCTTCAGCTGTTGTGACAGGATAATCACTTAGAATTGCCTCTCCTAAGATCTCCGTGCAGTTAATTTGGGATTTTATCCTACTTTCAGTACCAATCAATTTGGTGCAGCATGTAAATTGATACTGCCACTCAAGTTGACAACAGACACCAAGGTGCATAGTTTACAGAAACAGTTGGAGCCCACTTTGGACTGTACACAGACAAGCCGTGAGGGCCGAGGAAAGAGGGCGATGTAGGGCATCTGAATTACCACCTGAAACATAAATACTCGGATAAAGCCACAATAGGATATCGCACTGGAGACTGCAGAACATTATTCTAAAGGTAGTAACATTAAACATTTCAAATTATTTTATTTTCAATGGGCAGATTTTATGCCAAAGTTCTAGGACAACTTGAGGCAATCAATAGTACTATCAGTAGCAATTTTCTGCATGTAAATAGTAACTTTGAAATGGTTAATAACAAATTTGAGATCATGAGACAAAATATTGGAATGTGAAATAGGGCTGGTAATAAAACAAATCTTTTTTATTGTATTTTTCCAGTGTCAGGACACACAAATAATGTCATAGCAAGTTTCAACTTCTTAAAAAGTCATCATCAGATGATTTGAATATTGCAAGGTTGTAACCAGCATCAGTATTTTCAGGGATGCTGACTCAGTTTCTCACGATAACAAATGGGAAGTTGCGGTACAGAAAATGGCCCAGAGATCACCAGTCTCTCTCTCTCTCTCTCTCTCTGTATGTGTGTGTGTGTGTGTGTGTGTGTGTGTGTGTGTGTGTGAAGTGTTATGAAACTATGTGTGTGTAGTGTGTGCTGTGACTGATAATGAGATTTGAGTGAACAGTGGGGCATTACATTATTTAATAAGTGATTTGTAAAAAAAAAAAGTATTGTATACCAGGAGTAAATGTAATGATTGTCTTTAACTTGTCAGAGATTTTCTTCGCTCAGGAACTGGGTGTTGTGTTGTCCTAATCATCATCATTTCATCACCATCGACGTGAAAGTTGCCGAAGTGGCGTCAAATCGAAAGACTTGCACCAGGCGAACGGTCTACCCAATGGGAGGCCCTCGTCACATGACATTTATTTATTTTACTTGAAGTCTGTATATATATTTGTGTATATGAATTAGCTTATTTTAAATTGGTCTAAAATTGTAAATACACTCCTGCAAATGGAAAAAAAAGAACACATTGACACCGGTGTGTCAGACCCACCATACTTGCTCCGGACACTGCGAGAGGGCTGTACAAGCAATGATCACACGCACGGCACAGCGGACACACCAGGAACCGCGGTGTTGGCTGTCGAATGGCGCTAGCTGCGCAGCATTTGTGCACCACCGCCGTCAGTGTCAGCCAGTTTGCCGTGGCATACAGAGCTCCATCGCAGTCTTTAACACTGGTAGCATGCCGCGACAGCGTGGACGTGAACCGTATGTGCAGTTGACGGACTTTGAGCGAGGGCGTATAGTGGGCATGCGGGAGGCCGGGTGGACCTACCGCCGAATTGCTCAACACGTGGGGCGTGAGGTCTCCACAGTACATCGATGTTGTCGCCAGTGGTCGGCGGAAGGTGCACGTGCCCGTCGACCTGGGACCGGACCGCAGCGACGCACGGATGCACGCCAAGACCGTAGGATCCTACGCAGTGCTGTAGGGGGACCGCACCGCCACTTCCCAGCAAATTAGGGACACTGTTGCTCCTGGGGTATCGGCGAGGACCATTCGCAACCGTCTCCATGAAGCTGGGCTACGGTCCCGCACACCATTAGGCCGTCTTCCGCTCACGCCCCAACATCGTGCAGCCCGCCTCCAGTGGTGTCGCGACAGGCGTGAATGGAGGGACGAATGGATACGTGTCGTCTTCAGCGATGAGAGTCGCTTCTGCTTTGGTGCCAATGATGGTCGTATGCGTGTTTGGCGCCGTGCAGGTGAGCGCCACAATCAGGACTGCATACGACCGAGGCACACAGGGCCAACACCCGGCATCATGGTGTGGGGAGCGATCTCCTACACTGGCCGTACACCACTGGTGATCGTCGAGGGGACACTGAATAGTGCACGGTACATCCAAACCGTCATCGAACCCATCGTTCTACCATTCCTAGACCGGCAAGGGAACTTGCTGTTCCAACAGGACAATGCACGTCCGCATGTATCCCGTGCCACCCAACGTGCTCTAGAAGGTGTAAGTCAACTACCCTGGCCAGCAAGATCTCCGGATCTGTCCCCCATTGAGCATGTTTGGGACTGGATGAAGCGTCGTCTCACGCAGTCTGCACGTCCAGCACGAACGCTGGTCCAACTGAGGCGCCAGGTGGAAATGGCATGGCAAGCCGTTCCACAGAACTACATCCAGCATCTCTACGATCGTCTCCATGGGAGAATAGCAGCCTGCATTGCTGCGAAAGGTGGATATACACTGTACTAGTGCCGACATTGTGCATGCTCTGTTGCCTGTGTCTATGTGCCTGTGGTTCTGTCAGTGTGATCATGTGATGTATCTGACCCCAGGAATGTGTCAATAAAGTTTCCCCCTCCTGGGACAATGAATTCACGGTGTTCTTATTTCAATTTCCAGGAGTGTACTTTGACATGTCCCATATCCTTGTAAATAGAGATCTGCGGATGAATAAAGCTGCTGCTACTACTACTACTACTATTACTACTACTACTACTACTACTACTACAACATTTTAAACCAAGTGGTCCAAACAGACAAAATACTGTGATTGATGAAATTGTAAATTTTTGGGTTTATGGATTTATGCATATATGATCAGCTTTCATTGAAGCAAGAAAATAAAAAATAAAAATAAAAAATAGAAAAAATAACACAGTTTCTATGTATAAAGAAGATTATCACCATATCTTAATTCTGAAACCCTAAGGATTGCATAATATGGATTAGTGTCTTATGGGATTGTACTGTGGAGTGTGACACGCCAAACTAATATGAAAATATTGCCATACTGCAGAAGTTAGCCTTGAGGATTATAGCAAAAGTAACACCAGGAACTTCTCGCAAACACATTAGACACAATATTCTCGCAGTTTATGCCATGTATATACTAGAAACTATAATGCTAGAGAAAGAAGACACTAACATCCCTAAAAGAAACATGGATATTCACAACTATGAAACAAGGCATAGAAAAGACTTCATATGGTTAACAGAAGATTAATATTAACAGCAAAAAGCCCCTATGTCAAAGGAGCTGTTTTTAATAACTTGTTATCAAATGAAGCTAAGATATTGACAGGGGATACATTTAAAAAGTGAGTCAACCCATGGCTTAGCCCTTATAACTTGACTTTATCATGAATTATAATGTAATAATAAATAATGCAAACTAAAAAAAATAATTGTAATAATTTATATTTAGTTAAAAATGTGCATGCATGTACAATTACGTATTATGAGCAATAACTTGAAATTAAATTGAAAGTACAACACTTAGCACTGAAAGCATGTTTGTTATGAACACCAATGTACAGCCAGAGAAGAACTGAACTGAACTCCTGGACCAACCATGAATGTTTCATAATATGCAAAAATGACAACTTTCAAGGTCCTTCCAGTAATGATTAATACTAAATAACAAGTAATTGTTAATGATTAAATTAAAGCTGGTGACCTTTAGTAAACTGCCTCGTTATGCTAACCACTACACCACACAGCTTGTGACATTGCTTCTTCTCTTGGAGAAACAGCAACCTGCTGTTTCAGGAGTTCTCGTTGGAGCTGACTACAGCACTCAGGAACTAGATCTTCTTCACATCTTCATCCGTATGACAAGCAATGAAGGTAGCCTCTTCCATCAAAGCTTTTGATCATTGAGTGGGTCTTTAGTTTCCTTGAACAAGGAGCCACCATTGTCAATTTGCACTTCACAGTTGCAACAGGACTTCATACAGAGGACAAGGACTGTTGTAGCCTGCACAGGGCTAGGTATATCATAACCAACTTGTTGGTGACTGGAGTATAGTGCATGAAGAAAATATTGGTTCCCATGCAGACAAATAACAGGATTCATTGATACTGATACAGTGAACACTTCACACGGACTTACCAGATGGAAGCTCTTACTCAGTAGCGGTCCGTATTTCTTGATTTCCTTTTGTGTTACAAAAAGACTTAGCATTTGGCAAGTAACTTTCCAGTAACCCAAAAGTCTAAGTTGGTGTCTGGATCAACATGAAATGGCTATCATAAGCTTAGCATATGCTCCATTGGATGGGCCACTGTATATGTCTGGTGTAAAGCTGGGAATGTATGCTAGTGAGGGCTATGTGTGTGTTCTTTAGGATAGGCTACTGGACTTGCCCAGCAAAATGTCGAGTCCATACGCTGAGTGGCAAGCAAGAGGTGCTGAGAACGACAAGCCAGCATGTTTTGGTCACAGTTCAGAAAGTTTACATACACTTGGAGCACGCACCACCTGGTACTGGCTTGCCAGGATGTAGGCTGGTTCCAGCTGGTGATTGGAGCCTGGCAATCTACAGGATGCAAATATATGTTTCTTTGCCAAACTAGTCAGTGAATGGCTGTAAAGCTTCTCTACCTGCTTAGGGACGAATGGTGGAGCCACCTCTAATAATTGAATGTCATCCATCCTCTTCCCCCTTAGGGGAAAAGGGGGGGGGATCATGATGGTAGTGCATCATGGCACTGGCAAGTCATGGCACTGGTGTGTCATGGTGCTGGTGTGGGGAGCTCATGGCAGCTAAGTTGTGGTCATTGGCATCCAGGACCTGTAGTTGAGAGGTGGTGTCTGATAAGGTTGTGGATGGACCAGGCATGGCTGCGAGAACTGGAATGCATGGAGCATAACTGAAAACAGCAAATGGATGCAGAAACTCAGTGTGCCGGGATTGATCGTGTAGAGGCAATGAAAGTGAGAGATGAATGGTAAGGAAGGTGTGCAGAAAAACAAGAATGGAGCACAAGAGAAATCGATTCCTTGCAAAGCCAGTGGAGTATCTGACATGTAAAAGCATGACAGCAGAGCGCCAGAATAGTCTGTTGTGTGTAAAGCTGTCAGAGCATCAGAGCAGCTGATGAATAAGAGCACAGAAAGAAGGGGGCAGGAGTGAGCCTCAGTAAGGGACGAGGATTAGTGGTTCCTGTAGAAGCATTGGGGGGGGGGGGGGGGGGAAGCTGAAACAATGAAAGAAATAGAGAGCTGTACAAGAATCATCCAGAGGTGGCTGACCTTGGAGGCACTGCAGGGATGGTGGCTGGACATCTCTGCTGCCACAGTGATGCCGTTCAGAGCTGCTTGACTCTTTAGATACTGTAGACATGGCAGCTGGTCACCACTGGCATTGCTGATCCTTTGACCACACATAGTACCACCAGCTAGAGGAGGCCCAGAGAGGCAACCAGGCAGATGTGGCCAGAGTGTTCCTCATCAAATGGTGTTCCATTGTCTGGTTAGTTGTGCCTGCTGCAGGCGCTGCAAGAACCGGAATGGGGGCTGCCGTGTGATACTGTATGATGCACATACTTTAGCAAGAGTCAGAGTGTGCCAATGATGTGAAAGAATGTTGAGATGAAAGCACCATTTACCTGATAGGCAATAAAAAGATCTACAAAAACTGTCTGAAAACTTTGACACTAACAACAAAGAATGGAACATCACAAACATGGATCACCGTCATCAGTGACAGAAATATTACACCAAAATGTGGATACTTCACTGTCAACACAAGACAAATGTGGGACCTCATCATTGATGATAGAAAAGGAACTTTGCAAGAAAGTCTTCTATCCTCATTGCCAATTATGTTTTATCTCACGAAGGAATGGGTATACCAGAACCACCTGCATATGGTGCATGAAAAAGACATTGACTCCCAAGTAATCAAAGAACATTCTTTGTTGGTAATGATACATTGAACACCTGACGGTGAGTTATTAGAAGAAATACTCTTAGCCAGTAACTGACTGTGCATCCCAGTTTCCCTTTGTGAGTTACAAGAAGAGATAAAACTTAGCAAGTAACCACAGTGCTTTAGTTGGTTATAAAAAGAAATTACACTTGACTAGTAACTGCCCATTAATTCACAACTTCAAGCTGATATCCTGGTCAGTATTTAATGGCTACCATAAGCTCAATGTCTACTCCAGCGTTCTGGTGACTGGACATGACCTCCTTACAGATGAGAGAATACTTTGACGAGAGCATGGCATGTGCTCCTTAGGATGGGCCACTAGGCACAACCAGGTTAAAGCCCAGAGAGACTGCTGAGTGAGTGATAAGCAATGAGCATGCACTCTGACTGATGAGACACTGAACAATATGAGCATAGAGCCTGAGGTAGATACTAGATGAAAACTTGTGCTCCTAAGGATGAGCTGCTAAGAATGGTCAGCATAAAGTCCGGAGCATAAGCAAATGCTACTTGCTAGTCATAGAGCTGGCAGAAGCATTTCTGTGAGGAGCACATGACCTGATTGCAGTGCCTTTCTTGTATGAAGCATGCTCTGCTGGCAGCATGATTGACACTTCATATGAATGCTGCAGGAAATGCCTGGAACAACAAGCCAGTATGTTTTGATCATTATCTGAGAAGTTTACATTCACTTGAAGCATGCGAGAGCTGGAACTGGCTTACCAGCAAGTTAGCTGGTTCTGGCAGGTAACTTGTGCATGGAAACCTGCCAGCTGCCAGAGTAAGGCTGGTTGCTAAAGTTGTTATTGTTGTGGTCTTCAGTCCAGAGACTTGTTTGATTCAGCTCTCTTTGCTACCGTACCCTATCCGGTGCAAGCTTCTTCATCTCCAAGTGACAAATGCAACCTACATCCTTCTGAATCTGCTTACAGTATTCATATCTTGGTCTCCCTCTACGATTTTTACCCACCATGCTCCCCTCCAATACTAAATTGTTGATCTCTTGATGCCTCAGAATGTGTCCTACCAATTGATCCCTTCTTCTAGTCAAGTTGTACCACAAATTCCTCTTCCCCCCAGTTCTGTTCAGCATCTCCTCATCAGTTATGTGATCTTCCCATCTAATCTTCAACATTCTTCTGTAGTACCACATTCTGAAAGCTTCTATTATCTTCTTGTCTAAACTATTTATCATCCATGTTTCATTTCCATATAAGGCTACATTCCATACAAATACTTTCAGAAAAGACTTCCTGACACTTAAATTTTACACTCAATGTTAACAAATTTCTCTTATTCAGAAATGCTTTCCTTGCCATTGCCAGTCTACATTTTATATCCTGTCTACTTTGGCCATCATCAGTTATTTTGCTCCCAAAAATTACAAAACTCATCTACTACATTAAGTGTCTTGTTTCCTAATCTAATTCCATCAGCATCACCTGATTTAATTCAACTACATTCCATTATCCTCATTTTGCTTTTGATGATGTTCATCTTATATCCTCCTTTCAAGACACTGTCCATTCCGGTCAACTGCTCTTTCAAGTCCTTTGCTTTTTCTGACAGAATTATAATGTCATCGGCAAACCTCAAAGTTTTTATTTCTTCTCCATGCATTTTAATTCCTTCTCCAAATTTTTCTTTTGTTTCCATTACTGCTTGCTCAATATACTGATTGAATAACATTAGGGATAGGCTACAACTCTGTCTCACTCCCTTCTCAACCACTGCTTCCCTTTCATGCCCCTTGACTCCTATAACTGCCATCTAGTTTCTGTACAAATTGTAAATAGCCTTTCACTTCCTGTATTTTACCCCTGAAACCTTCAGAATTTTAAAGAGAGTAATCCAGTCAACATTGTCAAAAGCTTCCTCTAAGTCTACAAATGCTAGAAATGTAGGTTTGCCTTTCCTTATTCTATCTTCTAAGATAAGTCGTAAGGTCAGTATTGCCTCACGTGTTCCAACATTTCTAGGGATCTAAACTGATCTTGCCTGAGGTTGGCTTCTACCAGTTTTTTTATTCTTCTGAAAACGATTTATTTTAGTATTTTTCAGCTGTGAGTTATCAAACTGACAGTACAATAATTCAACAACTGCTCTTTTTTTGTGATTGGAATTATTATATTCTTCTAGAAGTCTGAGGATATTTCGCCTGTCTCATACATCTTGCTCACCAGATGGTAGAGTTTTGTCGTGGCCAGCTCACCCAAGGCTATCAGTAGTTCTAATGTAATGTTGTCTACTCCTGTGGCCTTGTTTCAACTTAGGTCATTCAGTCCTCTGTCAAATTCTTCTCACAGTATCACGTCTCCCATTTCATCTTCATCTACATCCTCTTCCATTTCCTTAATGTTGCCCCCAGGTACATTGCCCTTGTATAGACCCTCTATATGCCCCTTTCACCTTTCTGCTTTCCCTTCTTTGCTTAGAACTGGTTTTCCATCTGAACTCTTGATATTCATACACATGGTTCTCTTTTCTTGAAAGGTCTCTTTAATTTCAGTATCTGTCTTTCCCCTAGTGATATATGCCTCTACATCTTTTCATTTGTCCTCTCGTCATCCCTGCTTCGCCATTCTGCACTTCCTGTTGATCTCATTTTTGAGATGTTTGTATTCCTTTTCACCTGCTTCATTTACTGCATTTTTATATTTTCTCCTTTCATTGATTAAATTCAATATCTCTTCTGTTACCCAAGGATTTCTACTAGCCCTCATCTTTTTACCTACTTGATCCTCTGCTGCCTTCACTATTTCATCTCTCAAAACTACCGATTCTTCTTCTACTGTATTTCTTTCCCCTGTCCTTGTCAATCATTCCCTAATGCTCTCTCTGAAACTCTCAACAACCTTTGGTTCTTTTGGTTTATCCAGGTCCCATCTCCTTAAATTCCCACCTCTTTGCAGTTTCTTCACTTTTAGTCTACAGTTCATAACCAATAAATTGTGGTCAGAGTTCAAGTCTACCCATGGAAATGTCTTACATTTTAAAACCTGGTTCCTACATCTCTGTCTTACCATTATATAATCTATCTGAAACCTTCCAATGTCCCCAGGCATCTTTCATGTATACAACCTTCTTTCATGATTCTTAAACCAAGTGTTACCTAGGATGAAGTTATGTTCTGTGCAAAATTCTACCAGGTGGCTTCTTCTTTCATTCCTTACCCCCATTCTATATTCACCTACTACTTTTCCTTCTCTTCCTTTTCCTACTATTGAATTTCAGTCCACCTTGACTATTAAATTTTCATCTCCCTTCTTTTATCACAGCATATCTTTCTTTCTTCAATCTCTTCATCATCTGTGGAGCTAGTTGGCATATAAACTTGTACTACTGTGGTAGACATGGGCTTTGTGTCTACATTGGCTACAATAATGCATTCACTATGCTGTTCATAGTAGCTTATCTGCACTCTTATTTTTTACTCATTATTAAACCTATTCCTGCATTAATCCTAATTGATTTTGTATTTATCACCCTGTATTCACCTGACCAGTAGTCTTACTCCTCCTGCCACCAAACTTCAGTAATTCCCACTATATCTAATGTTGTGGATTGGCAAGAGAGCCAACCCACCATGAGAGGAAGCCAAAAGGCACGTGTTTTAGCTCACACAGGCTGGCGTGAGGTCTGGAACAGGTCAAGAAAATTAGACTAGCAAAAAAGGACGTAGCTGTGGAATACTTAACTTTAATCCATAAATGGTGAACATCGCTCTTGACGGTACATGTTTTACAGCATCAATAGTAACTGGTAATGGCGCCTTGCTAGGTCGTAGCAAATGACGTAGCTGAAGGCTATGCTAACTATCGTCTCGGCAAGTGAGAGCGTATTTTGTCAGTGAACCATCATTAGCAAAGTCGGCTGTACAACTGGGGCGAGTGCTAGGAAGTCTCTCTAGACCTGCCTTGTGGTGGCGCTCGGTCTGCAATCACTGATAGTGGCGACACGCGGGTCCGACGTATACTAACGGACCGCGGCTGATTTAAAGCCTACCACCTAGCAAGTGTGGTGTCTGGCGGTGACACCACATTCCTCCCCCGCAAATCGGTGGACGGTTGTGGCATAAGGCTTCCGCCCGCCGTGGGGATGACCCCATGTTGACGTACGCGACGAGGTGGGGAGCCTAACTACAGGCGAGGCTGTGCCACCCGCACCCTGCCATTCAGACCGAGGGGAGCTAGGAAACGCCTGAAAACCTGCTCCAGGGTGCACGCCAACATGCGGTGTATGCGCCCTTAGAGAGACAGGAGGGGCCGAAGGGTCGACCTTCATCGGGCCGGGCCACCCGACGGGCGAAGACGACATATGATCCGGATCGGGCAAGAGTTCCATGTCGGAGGACAACTGGTCACGGGAAGTGAACGACGGCACGTGGCCCAGGGAGGCAGCTGGCGGTTGCAGCGACGCGTCCACTATGGGCATCGCCGGCGGGAGAATAGGCGGCGGCGCGTCGCCATGGGGCAAAATGGAAGGCAGCGTCGGTAACACCTGGGGCTGAGGCGAGCCAGTAGATGGGTCCCCAGGGCGCTGACCGGACGGCACCGTCGCTGAAAGCAGACGGGGAGCGGCAGATCCCGTGCGACGACATAGGCGCAGCTGATTGAGATGCCGACACACCTCACCAGAGACCCCCAAAACCAGATACATAGCACGGCCGAGGCAGCGAAGAATGCACCCTGTGAGCCAACGCCGTGAACCTCGATAGTTGTGATAGTAGACAACGTCGCCTGGAGCAAAAGCAGGTGTCTGCCGCTGCACAGGAACCTGATGCGGCGGATGTAGCAAAGATGACAAGGTGCGATGAGGGCGACCGTGCAGCAACTCAGCCGGCGAGCGACCATCTCGGGGCAGAAGAAGAACGAAGGACGTACAATGACACAAGTTTTGTTTGTCCCTTGTATGTTGCAAGAAGGCTGCACTGTCCTAACACAGGGATCACTTGTCCTGAATAACTACTTAACTTAACATTTGCGGCACGCAACGGAGGTGTGCCCAGCTGTTTGTATGTGTCGTCATTGATCAGTGAAACTGCAGCTCCGGTATCGAGCTGGAATGGTATCATTTTGCCGTTAATGTCCAAATCTACAAAAAGTTTACTGTCCTGCTGACAACAAGAGCGACTGTCTCGTGCAACGTGAACTGACACTGGTACATAATCACTTGCGACTTGACGTGATTTCCGGCGACGTCGACGCACACTGTTTGTGGGACGAACACAGTCACTGTTAGAGAGAGTGGCACTGGGCGGAGTGGAATGAACTATATGAATTTCCATGGGTGAAGTGTCGTGAGCCTGAATATCCCTGGTTCGATTCCGATTCCGGCACGAAGCAAAGGGCCTGGAATGGTTTTGAGCTTCCGATTTGAGCTTTTTGTGGCAAAAACTTTGAACATGTCCTTTTTTATTACAGAAGAAGCAAATAGCCTGGCGTGACAGGCAATTCTCACGCAAATGTCTAGTAGCACACCGCGGGCAGGATTTCACCGCATTTGCTTGCCAGCGCGGTACACGTGGCCGAGAGCCAGGCGGCTTTGGCGCTCCCGGGCGCGAGGACTGTTTACTGTTCCGTGCAGCTCGCCCGGCGGGCCGGTTAACCTGACACACAGCTGACGACGTTTCAAATGATTCCTGAGCAAAGTCAGGTGTGTCCTGCCGATCCAATATATCCATCACTTGTTGAAGGGAGGGATTGACTAGTTTCAAAATCTGTTCCCGTATACGAACATCAGAAACGTTCTGTGCAATTGCATCACGCACTCAAAAGCACAATCCCTAGTAAGGCCTTGCAAGGTTGCAACCCACTCCCGATTAGTCTGACCTGCCGTACGTTTTGTACGAAAGAAGCTATACCGTTTGGCAACTACATTGACTGATTCTTTGAAATATGCATATAATGCAGACAAAATTTCTTTGTAGGACAGAGTTGCTACGTCGCGTCGGGGAAATAATTTGACTATCACACGGTACGTGGTCACTCCTACGGCGGACAACAAAAAAGGCTGCCGCTCGTTACCTTGAATTCTGTAGGCGGCGAGATGGAATCCAAATTGGCGTGACCACTCCGTCCAGCTTTCCAGTGCAGCATCAAAAGGACGAAAAGTTGGTGCAGCTGCGTGTTGTGGCTGCATGAGCGGTGGAGCGGCAGCTGCCGCATCGTTTTGCATTGCACGTTGACCCTGGACGAGCTGTCCAAGGGCATCCAGTAAGGCCTGCATCTGCTGATTCTGTAAGCGATAAAATTCGGACAGTACATCTGGAAATGGTGGCAAAGCCATTACACAAGTAAATCAGGGCAATATCGATACGAACGCGAATTGGCCTCGTCGCCAAATGTTGTGGATTGGCAAGAGAGCCAACCCACTATGAGAGGAAGCCGAAAGGCACGCATTTTAGCTCATGCAGGCTGGCGTGAGGTCTGGAACAGGTCAAGGAAATTAGACTAGCAAAAAAGGACGTAGTTGTGGAATATTTAACTTTAATCCATAAATGGTGAACATCGCTCTTGACGGTACATGTTTTACAGCATCAATAGTAACTGGTAATGGCGCCTTGCTAGGTCGTAGCAAATGACGTAGCTGAAGGCTATGCTAACTATCGTCTCGGCAAATGAGAGCGTATTTTGTCAGGGAACCATCATTAGCAAAGTCGGCTGTACAACTGGGGCGAGTGCTAGGAAGTCTCTCTAGACCTGCCGTGTGGCGGCGCTCGGTCTGCAATCACTGATAGTGGCGACACGCGGGTCCGACGTGTACTAACGGACCGCGGCCGATTTAAATGCTACCACCTAGCAAGTGTGGTGTCTGGCAGTGACACCACATCTAACTTGAACCTATCCATTTTCCTTTTTGAATCTTCTAACCTACCTGCCCAATTAAGGGATCTGACATTCCACGCTCCGATCCATAGAACGCCAGTTTTCTTTTTCCTGATAACGATGTCCTCCTGAGTAGTCCCTGCCCAGAGTTCCGAATGGGGGACTATTTTACTTCCAGAATATTTTACCCAAGAGGACGCCATCATCATTTAACCATACAGTAAATCTGCATGCCCTCAGGAAAAGTTACGGCTGTAATTTCCCTTTGCTTTCAACCGTTCACAGTACCAGCACAGTTCAGCAAAGCTCTTTTGGTTGATGTTACAAGGCCAGATCAGTCAATCATCCAGACTGTTGCCCCTACAATTACTGAAAGGCTGCTGCCCCTCTTCAGGAACCACATGTTTGTCTGGCGTCTCAACAGATACCCCTCCATTGTAGTTGTGCCTATGGTACGGTTATCTGTATCGCCGAGGCATGCAAGCTTCCCTACCAACGGCAAGATCCATGGTTCACAGGTGGGAGGGTTTACCAAAGTAGTTGATGAATATCCATACACATGACATGGATGACATCTTTGCATTTTTGTCTTTTTGATGAAGGGTGACAGTCATTGACTTCATATGCAATAAGGGTGTACACACCTAGGGACAACTGGGAAATCTGGGAAAAATGTGGTGCTTCTTCATCTGGGAAAAATCAAGGATAAAACTGCGAATTTTTTAAAATTCTGGAAATTTTCATAGTTTGACTTCTCAGTTAAATATCTATAATTTTGAGTGGTTACAATTAATACTCTAACAAAGAATTTAACTTTAGCCCACTTTAATTATTTAATTTAATTGTATGGCTAGGGCCCCCCGTTGGGCAGACCATTCGCTGGGTGCCGGTCTTTCAATGTGACATCACTTCAGCGACCTGCAGTCAATGAGGATAACAGGATGATGATGAGGACAGCAAAACACCCAGTCCCTGGGTGGAGAAAATTCCCCGACCCATCTGGGAATCGAACCCGGCCCCAGAGGATTGACAATCTGTCACTCTGACCATTCAGCTACTGGGGGTGGACTTTAGCCCACTACTATAGAATAATAATGCAGCAGTAAAACATTAGCAAGAGAATAATACCGAAATAAAACTTAAGTTGCAAAAAAAATGTGCGATTTACAACAACAAAACATAGTGTGCACACAAGTGTCTGCTGACAGAAAAATGTGTCCAGGCTTTAGGAAGAAGACTATACATACTTTATAACAACAAACACCTTTCAAAGATAGTGACATCACAACTGTTCCCATTTCTAACATGTCACAGGATAATATTGTGAATGGTGGTTTGAGAAGTATTACTTTAGAAGTAAAATCCCTGTAATTCAAGATGAATTATGTTACATGTGAGAATGTACAATGAATTTCTTAAATCATGGAGCATTTGAATCTCATTCAAAACTTAACACTTTGAGAACTAGCCACCTAGAAAAATTTTGGACCCAGAAGACCAGCCATTATTTAAAATTTAGTTGGATTTTAGTGTTTGATATTGTGGTGCCGATGGGGTCGACACCGGCATCGATGTGCGTTTGTCTCTGGACTCCGAGCATCATATTTGGACGCTGAGTAAAGATTGTCTTTATTTTCTTCCACCATGGCGAGTTCTTTGTGAGCCTTGCATGTGTAAAGAGGTGAATAAATGAACCATCATTAAAATGGTGTTGTTTGGTGTAACTAATGCGAACATTCACCTCACTGGTGACCCCGAGTTGTTATGTCATCCGTTTTCACCATTTTAATGTGTCCGTGACCTCCGCATTGGTTATTGTCATGTGTATTACATCAACACAGCATTTGAACAATGACTTTGGCCCAATACCTAACGCCAGATTTTGTGATAGACATGCACCATGTTGCGGGCGATGTACACCCGCCAGGACTGCAACACGATGCCTCTCACTCGATGATTACGCTGATTTCACTGGACGTTTTCGAACCCGCAACAATAAGTAAGGTTAGGAGCGTGCATGACTCCGGCTATCAGATGCCTTTGTTCCCTCCACATGTGCCCTCCCTCATCGATTGTGCAGTTACCTCTTACGGATCTCTGTGCAGTGCGGGACCAACGCCGATTTCTGCAAATGCTTTGTTGGACAACCCACCACTGCCAGGACAACGATTTGCCATGCCTCAATCCACACTGTACCACACGGATTCCTGCCATGTGGACGGAACTGCTTCGTTCACAGGTCAACCTCCTCAGCATCTGACCACGCCTGCGCCTGCCTCGGTTCAGCATTAGCACATGCCTTCCTGCTTTGATACCTCAGCCTGCAACAGGAACAATAACTTGTTATCTGTGCCTGACCTCCATATCCGTCCCACTGCTATGCCTCAGTGTTTTGTGCTACGACGTTCACCTTATCCACACACCGTTTTTAGTGGAGTGACTATGAACAGTGAACATTCACACATCCCGTCCCACATTCGACATCATTTCCCACACTGTGCTTCTGGACTGCCCGCACCTCTGCAGCATCCCTGCAACACAGGTGGCCCCAGCTCTGATCGAGCTTTCCACGGACAAACACACAATCTCGAACTTTGAACTTTTTCTCACCTGTCGCCCCCGTGCCGACTCCAGTTGAACTTTCACTACCGTTCTCGGCACATCTCAGTGTCTCATCCGCATCAGTCTTCCACGACACGTCAATCTGAACACACCTGCAATGTGTTGGGCTTCTGCAACTGCAATCGACACATTATGGTGTCCCACCCGCGTTGGCCTTCCGTGTCGCGATTGTTTGGTCTCAACCACAATGCATCACCTTCACTCTGCCACCCGACCAGCCGTCGTCGCCACATCCCCTGGAGGCACACTCTCCTGGATTACTACATCAATAACAGCTCGTTTCAGGCAGTTCCCCAACGAACTCAACTCAACCTGTTCTTCCGAACATTCTACAACGCTTGCTGACGCTGCCGCCGTTTAATCCAGACAGAGCCACAACCTGGTTCAAAATTGTCGACGAAGTGTTCGACCATTACAAACTCAACGAGTCAACCAGGTTTCTGTGCCTCATCACCCATCTGCACGACCAGGAGGACTTGATTGCTGACCTAGTCGACGCCCCGGACTCATCTACCCGGTACACTCTAGCCAAAAAGACAGTTCTACGTTGGCTTGCACACTCAACTGAGTCAGCAATACGGCAAATGCTCCACGTCGAGCAACTAGGCAGTGACAAACCTCCCAGCTCTGGAGACAGCTATGTGCCCTAGTCAGTGCCGATCTACTCTCTGACACAGCTCTCCTCGCCATCTCGTCAGATAAAATATGTCCTCACATCGGCTTTGCTCTGGCTCAGAGGTCTCCCGAACCTGTCGAGCAAAGAATGACAATTGCTGACAAGCTATACAATGCATCACTGCTCTATTTCACCAGCCACTGCCTACCTGACAAGTCTCGATTCAGGCTCATCATCCTGCAGCCGGACGCAGCCGGGGCTGCACTGTGCTGACTGTTCTGCTCGCTCCAGGAAGCAGTAAACAAGCTACTGGGACGTCACCAGCTCTGCCCAAGGTCATGCCCCCTCCTGCAACCGAGCCTGCTCCAGCCACCAAACCTCGACCACCACCACCGGCAATGAACGTTCCACAGGAAATGCAGCCACACTACCTGTGCTGTTACATTCACACACGGTTTGGTGAGGCAGCACAGAACTGCAGACCACCCTGCTACTTCCCAAACGCCAATCGCAGGTAGGTTCGGTTGCCGCCTCCTGCACACAACATGACAGGCACCCCTCAGTACTCCATTCTGTCTGGGAACAACCAGATAATTGTGGACGACTTTACATTAAAGACATTTCGTTAGGATACCTTTTCCTAATGGACACAGGCGCCGATGTTTCGCTGCTGCCTACGTCCTTAGCATCGTTGAACATCCACCCTCATCATACTTCACTGCAGGCCGTGAATTCAACTAAACTACAATGCTTGGGTTCAACTTCCCACGTCGTCTCACTCTCTGCAAACTGCAAACTCGAGTGGACTTCTTTAATGTGCGAAATTGACGATCCTATACTAGGCATTGACTTCTTGTGACACCACAAACTTTCACTGGACCTAGTGCAAAACACCGTGTTTCATCACCCATCCAAGACTCACTTCCCCTGTGCTCCGTCAAGCAAACCCCCCCGTGACACATTGGTCTGAGCTCATCTCATCTGTACATTCTTGTCTCTATCGACGACGTTACAAAAAGCAACGCACAAGTGCCTTGTCGAGCTTGAAAATGTCGCTCGCCTACACAAGGAAAACTTTGATCTCTCCCTCCAGCTCCACGAAACTCAGCTCCAGCTCTCCGATGCAGCAAAGGAATTACAGACACTACAGCAAGGACAAAGCAAGGTCAGTAAGTGCGCCAAATCTGCTTGCAGTCCCAGAATCAAGCCTCCGTCTATTTACCTCCCGCTACCCCTTGCAACTGTGCTATCAAGACTGCCATAACATGTACTTACAGCTCCTCAGGACCACACCCTCCTAACATGGCCGCATTTGACAGTCAGCTGGACACAAGTGCGCATGCGCGAAGAGCGTCATGTGTGCCCAATCTGACAGCTTCTACCCCGCCCCTCGCGGACAGCACCTCAAACTATCCAACTTCGGCTCCTGCACGCCACCGTGTGACTGCCACTGACAACACAAACAGTGCACTTGCGCCAAGTGTTTCGCCCGCGACCGTGCTGCCACACGCCGCACCCTCGAACAATGGACTCACTAAGGCTAGGTGCAAATTGAGACGCGTATAACGCGTGTGGCGAGACACAGCGCAGCGCGCGTTTTTGTAACATCACAGGTTCAAATGGGACCACACAAATTGCGACATGACGCGACTGGGACCCGACACGCACCTGCGCCAGGTCGCGTTGTGGTTGGGGCACAGTTTCTCGCGCCACACGTCACGCGTGCCTCGCTAGCACCGTGGGAAATTTGAGGCGGGGAGCGGAAAAGTAAACCGGCCATATGATCACATCGGAACGGCACATATGAGCAGTGGTACTATTGCCCGTACGATAAATTTTGCCTCAGTGTGTACTAAATTTTGTTGCATTTGGGTAGTGTTTCGTTTTTCGCCAATTAAACGCTCTGGCTTTCTTCATTAGTATGTTATACTTTTCTGTTATTTATATCTGTATACTTTTGTTTTGTTTTTCTTCTGTCAAGAAAAATGTATATTTCAGTAACTGATGAGCCACTGGCTGCTGGAATTGTATCATATGCCTCCACGATGTTTTCAGATCGCAAGAAGGGACAGAGTGTAGTGAATAAGGAAGCAAGGAATATTATAAAATCATGTGATTAAGAGTCAAGGCAGGAAAGTAAAACAAGGTTATCTTCTCATTGCCTACTATGCGGGTGTATCTCTACGATCTGTTACAAAAATTTAGAAAGGGATAATCTCCACAGGTGTGATCCTTTTGTGCTCCTGGTAAAAAAACATCCAATATCTGAATATAGAAGTCTCACTGTGTTTACTTAGATATGGATGTAATAATGTAATGTGACAAACTGTACTACATGCATGTGAACATCACATTTCCACTGCAAGCTAGAAACAGTGGAAAAGCAGTCACAAATAACAATGTTTTAATTGGTTCGCCGTTATGAGAAAAAGTATTTCAATTGTTTCATGCACATTATCAACATTAATAAACTAATTATACAACAGGCTACACAAATGAAGAAAATAGTCGGTATTATTACGAAAGCAGGAATACCCTAAAAGAATGTTATGATTAGATATATTTAATTTGTTGAAATGTACTGCTGACAACGGCAGACCTACTTTCATGACAATGTTTTTCGAACTCCAACTCACAAGGCACACATGGCTAGTTTGTGCATTCCTGTCGCGCACATTATCCTCCACTGCTGACAATGCACTGACCATTGTGTTGTGCGACAGATCAATTGTTTATTTTTCTCAATAACAACTATTTTATTTGCGATCACACATTGTCAGTTTGGCAAGCCATAGGTGAGTAACCAGTATTTGACATGTGACTATCATTCCACCTGAAGGAACACTCGTCATTATTTTACTACTGCTCAGATCAAGAGAAGGAATAGAATCCTTTGGTAAGTTTCCATTCCAGTCGCTCAGTCTAAAAAATACGATGGGTTACGAGGATTTCACCAAAATTACAACAGAATTGGCAATCTATTTTTGTGAGAGTTGTTAACCTTTTCTCATTCTAAGAAGCATCACCATTAGTGAGTAACGGCCACATTTCTCTTGGTGGCTGGTTTAACAGTACTTCCTTTGTCACAGTGTAATTTGCTAAACTCATCTCACAGCAGCTATTGAGACAGAATTCCGAAACGGGTGCCTCATTAAACAATTATTTGGCAATCACAGAGCTCAATAGCTTATGAGAAACCTCATAGTGTCAGTTTGCAGTAACATAAAAGAAGAAATTTCATGTTTATTTTCATACTAGGAAGCTCTTGTTTCACTATATGTCGATAACTCTTAAAAAATTACAGCACTGGAGTGAAATAAATAAAAAGGGAAGTATAAGTATTGATATATCACCATAGGTAAGAAAGTTCCGTGTGTTTAAGAGTTGGCAAAACACTCTCCTCCTTGTGTGCTATTATTCGCCAAACTTTCGTTTCGATGTCTCAAGCGGTTTAGGAGATATGAGAGATGTTGCGAGTACTTCATTCTCGCGGGCGTGAGATCGGAAGTGAGCGCGCTACATGGGATCCAGTTTCTCGAGATCGGAGGCAGATAGAGACCTCCTCCCAGGTCTAAACAAAAATTCAGAATGTTAGCTAAATTTCATACGCAGCAACATATGGTGTAATATGCACCAAAGGCAAAATCATAGTAACCCCTAATTTTCGTTGCAAACTTTTTGAGTTTTGCGTAGTGTCTTACTAAAATGTGTACATCACAATAAGAATGGTCATAAGGCAAAAATCATATATTTTCAGTCAATAGCTTTTGTAAAATCGTTTGTGAAAGATACCAGGTTGCTCGCGCTTTGGTTCTGTCAGCGCAGAGCGTTGCCAGTCGGCGCATGCAAAGTATGGTGTACGCGTCGCAATATGCGCTGCACCCGCACGACTTGTGTGGCACGTGCGAGTCGCGCTACAGTGTCGTGTCACGTCACACATGCTATACGCGTCTCAATTTGCACCTAGCCTAATGGCTCTCAAGCTCTACTGAGCTCACCTGACCACGGTGCCACTGCTTCGGACCGGTGGCCATCTTGTCGCGTTGACTCCTGGGACACTTTGCCGCCTCGGCTCCCGTCAGATCTGCCGAGTGGCTCTGAACACCATGCCTTGCCCGCCCCAACCGCCACACATTGTAAACAAACCGCCTCCCGCGCCGCCGGCAACATTTCCGTCATCACTAACGTCACGATTCACAAGCTTTGCCTCACGCAGGTCCCCCGATCTCCAGTAAACTACGTCGACTTTGTCCCGAGCGCCACTCCGACCTTAAAAAGCAGATTTCTGAACTACTAAGCCCCAGCGTCATTGAACCCTCTGCAAGTAGCTGGTCTACGTCCATACATATGACACCCAAGAAAGACGGGTCCTGGCGCATGTGCAGAGACTACCATTGACCAAATGCACGAACAATTATGGACACCTACCCCATACCCAATATTGCCGACTTTACCAGTTTCCTCGCAGGTGCGACCACGTTCTCTGTCATTGATTGCAAATGGGCCTACCACAAGATCCCCATGGCACCTGAAGACATCGAGAAGACAGCAATCACCACCCCGATTGGGTTATTTAAGTTTCGATTCATGCCCTTCAGTCTGAAAAACGCAATCCAGACCTGGCAACACTTCATCAACGAAGTGCTATTCAACCTAAAATTCTGCTTTGCATATCTTGATGACATTCCTGTGTTCAGCTCCTCTGTCGAGGACAACATTCGACATGTGCAAACTCTTATGAACACTATTGCGGCATCAGGCATTGAGACCAACCAGGACAAATTACAGCTACATCAACCTACTGTTACTTTTCTTGGTTTTTGGGTATCTGCCAATGGCATTTCACTGCCCCCTGAGAAAGTACAAACAATACTAAATCTACCCAGACCTGCGTCATTCAAAGCACTCCGGCGCTTTCTGGGGATGATTAATTATTATTACCGACATCTACCTCGAGCTGCAGAGATTCAGGCTCAACTGACAGACGCCGTGGCAAGCACCAACACTTCTGGATCTCGGCCCGTTCCATGGACCCCTGCTATGACTGACTCTTTCACTGCCCTCACAAATCTTCTTGCTGAGGCCTGCATCATCGCGCATCCTCATCCGAATGCGCAGCTTTTCATCACCACAGACGCGAATGATACTGCCATCGGCGCTGTCCTTAGCCAGACAATCGACGACCAGACTTCGCCTCTGCAGTTCTTCTCGCGCAAGCTCACCAATGCACAATGGAAATATTCCACATTTGACAGGGAGTTGCTCGCGGTCTATGAAGTGGTCAAGCAGTTTAAGACTGACGTTGAGGGATGCCCTTTCTATGTTTTAATGGACAACAAACCCCTGCCTGCGGCCATTACAAACCCACCAGCTGACCCGTCTCCTTGCCACTTCAGATACATCGACTTCATATCTCAGTCCGCCACTGATGTCAGACACATAAAGGGTACTGACAATATGGTTGCTGATTTCCTTTCATGAGTCGACGCCGTCCATTCGCTGTTAGACCTCTCTGAACTGCCTAACCTCCAACCCACTGACGAGGACACACAAAACCTGATTTCAGACTCTACCTCTTCACTACACTTCGTCTGCACCACCTTCTCTGGCATTTCTGGTGAGATCTGGTGCGACGACAGTACGGGAACGTTACACCCCCTCATCCCAACCACGCTCCGTCGAGCTGTCTCCAACGCATTG
Source organism: Schistocerca piceifrons (assembly GCF_021461385.2). Lineage (NCBI taxonomy): Eukaryota > Metazoa > Arthropoda > Insecta > Orthoptera > Acrididae > Schistocerca > Schistocerca piceifrons. The sequence goes on from NC_060145.1 coordinate 183,298,366, forward strand.
CATAATTTAGCCCACCCAGGTGTTCATGCGTCCCGCCCGCCTCGTAGCGGAGTGCTTTGTGTGGAGAAATGTCAACAAGGATTTCCAGCAATGGGCATGCTCCTGCGTCGCATGCCAATGATGCAAAGTACACAAGCACACTTCACACCCCCCGCCCCCCTCGGCGCCTTTTCGATCCCTCCCGGGCATTTCCAGCATATCCATATTGACATTGTTGGCCCTCTCCCCCCTCTAACGACTTTCGTTATGTTCTCTCGTCTATCAATCGAACAACTCACTGGGTCGAGGCTGTCCCCCTCCCCAATATTACAGCAGAAACTGTTGCTTGAGCTTTCGTTGAGTCATGGGTATCACGTTTCGGATGCCCAGCTATCATAACAACTGACAAGGGCAGACAATTCGAGTCGGCCCTGTTCAATGAGATTTGTAACATTTGCAGCATCTGGCACATCCGTACCACAGCATATCACCCACAAAGTAATGGGCTAGTTGAGCACTGGCACCGCACTTTCAAGGCGGCTATTCGATGCCACGACTCTCTATGGATAGAGGCCCTTCCCCTTGTGCCACTCGGCATTTGTGCAATCTATAAGGAAGACCTCAAAGGCACAATAGCCGAGTTCGTATACGGCCAGAACATTGTTCTCCCTGGCGAACTTGTGAGCCTTTCCGCTTCTCTCCCTCAGTCTGACTTACCTTCCTTCATGGAACGCGTCAGACGCCACTTCATCAACCTCCATATCCCTCTGCCCACCAGCCACTCCCGCCCTAAGGTTCACGTCGTGAAATCTCTGGACAATTGCGAGTACATCATGCTCCGAGATGACACTGTCCGTGCTCCCCTCCAACTTCCATATACTGGCCCGTACCGAGTTCTCCGGCGCTCAGCCAACACCTATGATATCCAGATGAAAGATTCAGCTGTTACAGTCTCTCTCAACAGACTTAAACCTGCTCATGTCCAGCCTTCTTCTACACCCTTCAGGCCACAACCACGCCACTCACTATCGTGGCTCACGAAGCTCCAACCACCCCCTCCACGTCAGACTTACACACTCAGTCGAGTGACTTCCAGCTCCAATCGTCGAGCTCTCCTCCAACCTCGCCCTCTACTCCAGTCTCATGCACTCCGTCGAGTGACCACATGCTCCACACGTTGAGCTTACCTGCAATCACACACTCGCTGCTGGGCCCTTCCCTGGTCCCTTCGACCTCTCCACTGTCGCCTGCCTCGCCCTGTCGAGGTTTCTCACGCCCCCCCATCTTGAACGTGCCCCCGCTCAAGGTGTTTGTGACTGTTCCCCCAGACATAATCCATGACATCTCAATAATACAATGCGATTATACACTGTTTGTCATGTATTTTCCTTCATCTGGTGCTCATGACACAACCTCCGCCATTCCCTGCCACCAGGTGAAATGTGTTCCCCTCTTGCCCGACGTCAACCTGGACACGCTTTGTGTGTTCGCCACGCCCATGGGAGACATCGTCGTCGTCACTCCGTTCCACCCACAAACCACGAGCCTACCTGTAACCGCACAACCAGCACGCCCAGTACAATGCCCGGCGCGCTTCAACGACTTCCAGGTGGCCAAACCGTCCTTCACAACATCTACCCAAGCAGCTTCCCTACGACGCTGTCAAGCTGACCATGGTCCAGCTCCTATAGACCACCCCTGCCGACGCCTTATTAACCCCCCCCCCCTCGGCCTCTCAAGAGTACTCCATACTGCAGGGGGGGGGGGAGGGGGGGGGACTATGTGATGCCGATGAGGTCAACACCGGCATCGATGCGCATTTGTCTCTGGACGCTGAGCTAAGATTGTCTTTGCTCTCTTCCGCAATGGCCAGTTCTTTGTGAGCCTTACATGTGTAAATAAGTGAATAAATGAACTACTGTTAAAATGGTGTTGTTTGGTGTAACTAACCCGAACATTCACCTCAATATAATATCTTAAAGGGTAACACATGCTAGAAAAAAGACCAAGCTTCAAGGCTAGTTTCTCATATTTATTTTACTTCTTTCATAGATTACAAATTATGCAGTAAGAATGGCAAATAGTGTAATTATACTTAAAAAAGTTAAAAGTGAGTTCTTGACTAATGTCACATACAACTGTGTTTTCTATGGAAAAGTTGAAGTGCTTGACAGAATATGCATTCAGCCAGGTAACCCACATCAGTGAAATTTATATTAAAAAAAAAGGAAAAAAGGCCACTTTTGGTGACCTATATTATATGTGAAAGCCTACGCTTTCTTGTAGCTATACTGCATGTTTTTCTGATTTGAGCCATTAACTTTTTCTATTTGTGTGTTTGCACTCCTTAACAGCAATGCTGCTATTGGCTGACTTATTTTTTTATTTATTTTCATGTTCCACAGATCCTTGATGTGAATGAATCACTAGGATGTAGAATGTGTCAGATTATTACAGTAATAACCATACCTAAATGGTCATGAGACTTACAAACTAAATCATGTATAAACAGATACACGAGGTTCAAGTGTTTAAACAACACAGATTATAGTACTAATAATGATTACAAAACAAATCATAAGCCTTACATTCTAATACATAAAAAAAAACATTCTGTCTTCAGTGATACGCTAGTGCTACATAGTCAGTTCTTATAGGAATGCTTAAAATTAACCACATATTACTAATTGCTATGCACTGTCAACAAATTCCTTTAAAGAATAGAAAGAACTATTGAAAAGATAACTAAACAAGCACTGTTTTTGGCCTTGTTTCACAAATTTATTATTATTGTTATTGCACATCCTATGTTTCGGGTTATAAGCCCATTTTCAAGTACATCACTGATTCCCAAAGATGATAATGCACAGATAAACAAGATGACAAAGCAAAGATAAACATCTCAACTTCTTAAGGTATCAATCCATAGCTTAATGTATTTTTAACAAATTACGTATATTATTACACATTCAGGAATTACACTACAATGACTGAATTAAAGTTATGCATCAGCTAAGAGCTTTTTAACTACATTGGACTGGGGCCCAAAGTTTTGCTTCTATCCTGGGATTGTGATCTCATCTAAAAAGAGGTGAATAATTGAATTGGGTTTCCTCATTTAATAATAGGTGTGGGGATATACACATCTGTCTCTTAATTTCTAAAATTTCTAATTGGTTGAGTTTGGCTCCCTTTTCCTCTGTGTGTAGTGGGACTTGCATGTCTATTGTGTATTTGTGGGAGATTCCTTCTCTGAAACTTTCATCCCAGCTTCCTCCCAACATCCTACAACCTACAAACATGCAGCATTCCATCACATGATCAACCATCTCCTTTCTATCCCTATGTCCCAAGAAGACTTTGACCAGGAACTTAATAAAAACAATAGCCAGAAATAATGAATTTGACCCCGATACCGTTGATAAAATTTTAGGATAAAAATGAAGAAGCAAGCCAGCTGCCTACTGTCCCCAATGAAAATCACAGACAAACTGGAAAAGAAATGGTGCAGATTATCTTTTATAGGGAAAACATCAACTAGCATACGTAACATTTTGAAGCCAAAGGGTTTCTCTGTGTTTCCCTATGTCCGTCAGACAATAGGTAGCTTCTTGTTCAATGCAAAAGACAGACAACCAGATATGACAAAAAGTGGGATTTATAAAATCACATGCTATGGGTGTCAGTCTGGCTACATTGGACAGATGGGAAGGTCAGTCTGTACCAGGCTTAAAGAACACCACAGAAGCTGGAGATTGAAGGAGCCTGATTCAGCCTTTGCAGAACATTGCCTGAACAATAGCCACAAATACGCAATAGATGTACAAGTCTAGTAGTAGTAGTAGTAGTTTATTCATCCAGAGACAATTTACATTGCATGGATTTCATCAAAAAATACATAGTATATATATACACACATATAGGGTGAACAATACTACACAAAATACAGATGTGGATAGTAGACTACATAACATCAGACCACACTGAAATAGCATGTACAACTTTGATTATTTACATTGATGTATGAGAAAGACTTTTTACATGGAATACACAGTTGATATTTAGATATAACACATACAGTTCTAGCACTTTTGTACATATTATTTATTTAGATCATAGCAACAGTCAGATAAAAATTACTATTGGCACAGAGTACATAAATATAATTGTTTAGTATGAAGCTATTCCAGGTATTCTTTTACACTGTAATAGCAGTTGGTCATTAAAAATTGGAATACTGCTTCTGTAAATGAAGACAATTTTTTTATTTCTTTTATCTTTACCGGTAGTTTGTTATACAATCTGCTTCCTTGTATGTTTGTTTGTTTCTGTGCCAAAGCCTTGTTAACTCTTTTTATATGAATGTCATTGCACTTTCTTGTGTAGATGTATGTATGTAGATCCAAGTTGGATTGGAAATTGTTAATATTTCGTTTTACATTAATTACGCTTTTCTGTATATAGAGGCACGGTAGGGGTAGAATATTCAGCTGTTTAAATAATTGCTTTGAAGGAGTTAGCCTTGAACTAATTGTAATTATTCTAACAGCTTGTTTTTGTAGAGTGAAGATGGTTTTGAGATTTTTCTTACTATGACCCCAGAAGATGAGGCCATAGGTAATAGCAGAATGTATATAAGCAAAGTAAACAGCTCTGCTACATTCCCTACTACATACAAAGCTAATAATGTGTAAAGCAAAGCAAGCAGAGCTTAACTTATGCAAGAGATACAGGATATGGGATTTCCAGTCTAAATTTTCATCTATATGTACACCTAAGAATTTTGTGGTAGCAACTCTCACAATTTCTTTATTTTGTATTCTGAGATCTAGATCAGAGTGTGACTTTGCTTTCCTGTAATGGATATAATTAGTTTTAGAGATATTTATGGTTAATTTGTTCACTTCAAACCAATTTTGCAAATATTCTATAACTCTGGTTGCAGATGTTGGCAATACCCGGTTTATGTCAGTTACTACAATGTTTGTGTCATCCGCAAACAGGGTTATATGAGTACCATTTACTGGAATCTTGATATCATTTATGTAAAGAAGAAATAGGAGAGGTCCTAGAACACTCCCCTGTGATACCCCTATTGGCACAGTCTGAATATTCGATCTGTAAACAATACTTTGGTTTTTACTGTTTGTTGTTGCAATTTCTACTACCCGTTTCCTACTATGGAGATATGACTGAAACCACTTTTTAGCTACTCCTCATATACCGACATATTCTAATTTGTCTAGCAGGATATCATGTTGGACAGTATCGAATGCCTTTGAGAGGTCCAAATTTATTCCTATTGTACTGTTGTTCTTATCTAGCCCCGTTACAATATTTTCAATGAATTGGGTGATGGCTGACTCTGTACTCATTCCTTTGCGAAAGCCATGTTGGTTTACAGACAATGGATTGAATTTCTCAAGGTAATTTGTAATTCTGTTTTTCATTACTGTCTCTGTTACTTTTGAAAATACCGATAATAAAGCTATTGGTCTATAGTTTCCCACTTCATGTATATTGCCCTTTTTATACAATGGTTTTACTTTTGCAATTTTTAATCGTTGTGGAAAGACACCTTCTGAAAATGATATGTTTATGATGTGTGAGAGTGGGTCTGATATGACACTAGCACATCTCATCATGACTGAGCAAGGTATCTCGTCAATCCCTGAGGACATTTTTTCTTCATTGTTTTTATTATTCGATTAACTTCCAATTTGTTCGTGGGAGGTAGCAATAATGAATTAACACTTTGTTCTTCTGGGATTGATGTTCTACTAATCTTAGAACAATTTTTATGCAGATTGATTGGACTATTTATGAAGTAGTCATTAATGTAATTTGCTAAAGTACGATTTCTGACTTGCACACCTTGATCATCTTTTAAAACAAAGTTACCTGAATTTCTAACATTTTTGCTTGGGCCTATTTCTTTTTTTACTACATTCCATATAGCTTTTGATTTGTTTGCTGACCCAGCAATTACACTGTCATTGTGCATTGTCTTGGCTTTTTTGATCACCTTCCTGTAAATTTTCTTGTATGTCTTAACATAATCTGTGAAGTGTTCATCTTTGTTATCTTTTTTGAGTTGACGGATATGTTTTAGTGTTTGACTAGATACTCTAATAGCAGGTGTTATCCACTGGCTTGTGTTCCTAGGCATGACATTGATCTTTGTGAGCTTTTTTGGGAAACACATCTCAAATAGGGACATGAATGTATTAGAAAAAGCATTGAAAGATTCCTCGGTTGTTGTTTGTGCAAAGACATCTTCCCAGGTTTCATTAGCTAACAACTGGATGAAAGTATTTACTTTTTCTGTATAGAAGTGCCTTTTGTATCCCCACTTATAATTTACTGCCTCGGGGATAGAGTAATTTATGTATGTTAATAGTGTATTGTGATCCGAAAGACCTAAGTTTATGTTTAGTGGCTCAGTGATACCATTCTCCATATTTGAGAAAATATTGTCTAAAAGAGAAGATGACAGTTCTGTTATTCTGGTGGCATCTATAAAGAGTGGTTTCATGTGGAAGCTGCTGAGTATACTCAAAAGCTGTCTTTTTTCATCACTTTCAATTAACAGGTTAATATTAAAATCTCCACATAAAAATAATTTCACTTCATTACTATAAAAAGTGTTTAATGCTGCTTCTATTTTTTTGAAGAATATGTTTTTGTCACCCAGTGGAGATCTATATACTGTAATGACAATTAGTTTTTCACTCTTCTCGGGGACTGATGACCATAGATGATAAGTCCCATAGTGCTCAGAGCCTTTTGAACCATCACTCTTCTCCTCAGTTGTTAACTCTATGGCACATGATTCAAAATGTTTTTCTATATTTAGATGGTCCAATTCTGTTTTCACTTTGAACTGCAGTCCTACTCTAGAGTAAATGCATACCCAACCATTTTTAAAAACACTTCGGCAATAATGTGTTGTTAAATTAAACTTGCTTATATTTATGAGACTTAATTCACTAGCCTTGCACCAGTGTTCAGATAAACAAATACAAGAGACATCAGCAAGATTATTTAAAGCTGCTTCTTGATCTAGTACTTTGTTTCTGAGGCACTGAATATTCTGACACATTATCCTGACTGTTTTGCAAGTATTTTTTCTTTTGTCATTACCTGGTAATGTGCTGCTTTTTCCATAGTAGTTGTGACTTATCTGCAAATTTTCTTGCTGATTTGTCACAATCTTCTCCATTTCTTTGTCTGAGGCCATAAAAAATCCTTATTTAATTATGTAGATGTACCTTGTCTTTGACTCCTCCTTAGGCAGTGTTGTGTTGCTGCAACTGTTGTTGATGGTTTTGTTGCTGGTGCTACTGTTGTTGTTGGTTCAGTTGCTGGTGCTGTTGTTGCTGCTGGTGCTTCTGTGGCCGGAGGTGGTGGTGGTGGTAGTGGTAGTGGTAGTGGATGTGGTGGTGGTGCTGACAGGATTCTTCGTGCTGTTGCTGCCTTTGATTCTTTTACTGGCACTATTTCTGTTGGTGGTGGATCTGTTGTTGTAGTATCTGTTGGTTTTGCCCTGTAATTGCTGATGCCTGTGGTTTCCTTCCTCTTTTCTGCCAGTGACTGTAGTGGAACTGCTACAGTTGTCGACACCATTTCTGCTTCTGTTGCTTGTGCTGCTGCTGTTATTGGTCTTGTTGCTTGAGCTGGTTCAGATGTTGCTGGTTTTGCTGGTGCTGCAGTTGTTACTGAATTTGATCATGATGCTGTAGCAATTTGTGGTTCTGCAGCTGCTTTAGTTGTTGTCTCCAAGACAGATTCACTTCCTCCATGGTTGCTTCCAGTAATGTATTGGTAGTTCATTACAATGGCTGGTACTGACTCATAGATATTTTGTTTTTTATATGGTTCTAATGTTTCGTAAATAGCTTTGCACAGAGATAACTTGCCTCTTCTATTCAGGTGCATGCCATGTTTTGTAAAGCTGCATCTGTCCAGGAAATCAATTGATAGAAAACTTATGTTTGGGTACACTTTACACGCTGTTTGTATCTGTTTATTTGCTTCCTGACACACACAAGAAAAGGGGGCCAAACTCAACCAATTAGAAATTTTAGAAATTAAAAGACAGATGTGTGTATCCCCAAGCAAACCCAATTCAATATTCGCTTCTTTTAGATGAGATCACAACCACAGGATAGAAGCAAAATTTTGGGCCCCAGTCCAATGTAGTGAAAAAGCTCTTGGCTGATCCATAACTTTTGTCCACTCATTGTAATGTTATTGCAGAATGTGTAATAATGTATGTATTTTGTTAAAAAGGGTCATTGATGTAATTGTACATTAAGCTGTGGATCAATACCTTAAGAAGTTGAGATGATTATCTTTGGCTTGTTGTCATGTTTATCTGTCCATTGTCATCCTTGGGAATCAGTAATGTTCTTGAAAATCGGCTTATGACCCGAAACCTAGGTTCTGCAATGACATTAACAATAAAATTGTGAAACAAGGGCAAAAAACAGTGTTTGTTTACTTAATTTACCATGTTTCACCAAGAACCCACGCAGTTGATTCAATTAAAATGACTGGAAAGATAAAGTTCCACCTGTTTTTTGGATTTAGTCATGTCCCTAATGACTGATTGAGCATGAAATGGAAGTTTATTGTTTACTTTTATGATTGAATAATGTACTTCTTTCAGTATGATGCTGAGATTTTTTTATATCTTTGTGAAGATCATGCTTACTTTTTGCATCGTGATCACAGTATTCACTGTTTGTTTTGTAAATTGTATGATTAGGGTTCACAAAGCATATTAGTGAAAAACTGTACTGAGATGGCATGGTGAGGATCCCAAGCTGTTTGAATAAGTTTCTGCTAGAGCATCTGGGTACACTCTAGCCATAATTCTCATAACTCTTTTCTGTGCAATAAAGACTTTGTTTTCTAATGTCTTGTTACCCCAAAATATGATTCCATATGCCATAAGTAAATGGAGATATCCTCGGTATGGAGCTTTAATTGTTTCCAAGTTCAAACATATGAAATTGAATGAATGCTCCTAAATTCAGTCTTTTATGTAGGTCATCAATGTGAACTGAGCCGTTTAGATTGTTATTTACATGTAATCCCATGAATTTGGAACACTCAGCTCTCAATATTTCACTGTCACCATATTTTATTTGAATATTTTCATGTTTTTTACTTGCTGTTTGAAACTGAATGAAACAAGTCTTGTTAACATTGAGTGACAGACCACTTGAAGTGAATCAATCTAGAGCTTCTTTGAATACAGTGGTCGCAATATTCTCTACAGTGCAGTTGAGTGTTTTGTCAATCATAATGGTTGGGTCAGAAGCAAACAGAGTAAAGTGTGCTTTTTGTGTCATACAGCATGACAGAGCATTGATAAAGATGAGGAAAAGTAAGGAACCAAGCATGGAGCCCTGTGGCACTCTACATTTTACTGTGCCTCAGTCATAGCAGGCAGGTGCCATTGCAGAATTGTTCAATACTGCCTTCTGTTGTCTAGACAGGACTTGAGCCACATTCTTACTTTCCCATTTAATCCATAGTGCTCAGCCTTGGTAAGTAGAATTTTGTGATCTACACAGTTGAATGTTTTAGACAAATCACAGAAAATTGTAACTGGTGACATTTTATTGTTTATGGATTCAAGAAGTTGGTTGACAACTGAGAAAACAGTGTGTTCAGTTGAAGTACCCTTTTGAAATCCAAACTGATTTTTGTTAAGGATTTTATTTTTATTAAGACAATCCATGATTCTCTTGAACATTAGTTTTAGAAAGACTTGTTAACAAAGAAATTGGCCAGTAGTTCAAAACATCAGCTTTATCACCTTTTTTGAACAGTGGTTTCACAATTTCATATTTGAGTCTATTAGGGACAGTACATTGATTTATGGACTTATGAAATATGTGACAGAGAACTTCAAGAATAAATCTGCAGCAGTGCTTCAGTACTTTGATAGATATATTAACCACATCAGTGGGATTTTTATTTTTCATTTTCCTTGTTACTTGCTTAATCTCTTTGGTTGTAGTACAAGGTACATGCATCTGACTAATTTTGTTCTCACTGTTTCTTGTCAAAGACTCATGTTTCAACTCTAGACCCTTCACTACCAATTTTATCTGCTACTGTCAAAAAATGGTTGTTGAAGATTATTGGCAAATATATCATCTACCAAGCTTCCATTATGACACACTTTGATACCACCTGTACAGTATCTTCTGTAATTTTTCCTGTCTCCCTTTTGACCATCATCTTCCAAATAGTTTTTATTTTATTATTTGAATTGTTAGTTTCAGATTTAATAAACATGTGCTTGGATTTTTTAATTACACTCTTCAGGGTGCTACAGTGTAATTTGTAGCACACCCTATCCTGAGGTTTGTCAGAATTTCTTGGTGAGACATAAAGCATTCTCTTTGTTTTACAAGATATTTTGATTCCCTTAGTGAGCCATTGTCCCCTGCATTCACTCAGATGAATTCATTCAGGAATATGTTAAATTTATCATTGACACCTTTAACCTTATATACATTGTCCCATTCCAACTGCTGCAACTGCCTGCTGAAGGTTTCCAGATTCTCACTATTGATTAGTCTAAAAGCTCTATTGGTAAAACTACTCATGTTAGCCAGGCTTGCATCATTCATTTTTAACAACTGCCCATCCTATTCGGAAAGGTCATTTGAGATTTGTGTTACACATATGTTATCAATTCTGTTGTTGTCTACAAAAATACTGTCAATCAGACTCATGCAGTTCTTAGTCCCTCTTGTAGGAAAGTCAACAACTGCCCTCAGATTAAAAGAGCTCATTACATTCTCAAAATCTGTTCTATGATTATTACAGGTAATGAAATTTACTTTAAAATGACCAAGCTTTTTTTTTTTATCTACGGTCTTGTGTACTATATTATTTTTAGTATACATTATTACTCCTCCTTTATTTGTTGTATTTCTAGCATAATAATCCACTGGGTTGTACTTACCGTATATAGTTGCATCATTTCAATCCTTTCCATCAAATGTTGTTCAGTAAAACATAATATATGGGCATTGTTTAATGTATCAGTGTTACTAATGCAAACACAGCTGGTTCAGCTTGTTTCTTAGACCCATTATATTCTGATGGAAAATACAAAGTTTGTCATTTCCTAAACTCTTTGTTCTGATGTCACTGTTTTGTTGTAAATTAAAATTAGAGATTATAGGCAGTGTACCTGCAGATTTTTGACTTAGGTTAGTCCTGGAGCTGAGGCTGGGTACCAAATATCCTGTAGAGTTGTGCATTTCCTGGCTCTTGTGCTTCTTATGCTTGCCTCTGTTAATGCTGATGATAGAGACACATCAGGTGGAGCAGGATCTTGTACTGCTGTAGATTATGAAGGACTAAGACTGATGAAGTCTCTTGAGCCACTGATGGAAGGTCAACAGTAAATGAAGTTTCTACCACTGCTGCTGGTGAATGCAGGGAGACATCAGTTGCAGGTGTGATGGCTACATTTTGAGATTCCAATGTTGCTGCACCTGAAGTTTGTGGTAGTGTTCCTGTTGAGTAATCTGCTGTTTGCACAGATATGGTTGGATCTTCAAAACTTGTCACTGAAGGCACGGGGATTGGGATACTGTTTATTTTACTTGTTGGTAGAACAGCTTTCATTACTACAGCACACATGCCATCTTTACCACTGCTATTTTGGTGCAGACCATCTTTTGTAAAGTGCACTCTCACACTGCTGTCAAATGGCTTGGAAGTTGCAGTGGGAAATGATTTACAAATTTTTCATGTGATTTCAATATTAACACATGATTTTTCTATTAAATCATACCTCCATGGAATAACAACAACAAAAAGGTGATTTTTGGGTTATTTCGAATGCTGTCTTTCAAAACCCTTGTTTCCCATCTTCTTTCATTACAGTATATGCTGTTTGTGCCTCCTATCACAATAAAGTTGCTTGCAGACTATAGGGAGCTTTCACAGTTTTTTAGAATTTCAGATAAAGGCACTCCTGGTTTGACAGTGCCAATTCCTTTAGCATAGATATCTGCAAGAATATGTATTTTGCTATTTTTCTTTGGTACATGAGTATATGCATGATTTTATGTTTTTGTTAACAGTGTCTAAAGACATGTCCTATTCTCTGAATATGTGCTGTCATTGGCTGGCAAGATCATTTGACATGAGTTATGATTGGCTGACAAAAGCATGCCACAATATTGAGTTCAGTGTCTCAGCAGCTGTTGTGCTGGATTTGATGGAATTTTTATGTACACTTTTGAAATCAAAATATAAAGTGCATGTGTTACACATTAAAAACTTTTCCTGTACTCCCTTTTTGTCCACAGGTGTGGATATCCACACCAAATCTCCTGAGCTGTACCTCACTGGCTGGTGCTCGGTATTACAGTGGTCTAAGTCTTTCCCCTGGATGTCTGGATCCGTATGTGAGCCGGCTGTCTTGCTTCTTTGGCCCTGGTGATGAGGGGTTTCACTTGAAACAGGAACAGCATTTTGGCCTCAGAATCATGATTAGAACGAAGGGCATGAAGCTTATAGTGTCTTGCTTCTCTATATTGTATACAAATGTCACAATGGGCAGTATTGTATTCAAATCTCTCTGTTTGACATTGACTTACATTGAGAGCATATCTGTCAATGATCTTGGATGGTAGGCAATTGTCTTCCCGAGGGTGACTTTGCAATATGAAATACCTCTTATACTAGTCTTAATTGGAAACCTTTACCATAATCAGAGGTCATCACATAGGATGCTCTGAGCTCTGAAATGACGTCTTCTGCAAGGAACATTCTAATTTTTGAAGTTTCAGCATTTGGTGCAGCTTTGATGTCAGCGTAGTAAGTGAGGTAGTTCGTACAGATCATTACCCATCAGTTCCCATTTGTCATCTTTGGGAACCTCCCCAAGAGGTTGATACCAAATTTATGAAATGGCTCTACAACAGTTACAGCTGATACCAGATGCCCCAAGGTAATTGTGGCATGTGCTTTCATCATTGGCATTTTGTACAGTGACTCATATAATGTCTAATGGACTGGTAGAAACCTGGTCAGTGGTACATGCATCTACTACTTTTAGTATCTCATTTCAGGTTATCAGATGTTGGAGTGTCATGGGAAAACTTTGAGGTAATTGCATGTCAATGGGCTGGGAGGACAAACAACCATTTCTCCTCCATCAGATTGTAGTTCCTCTTATACGATGTTCTGTTTATTGTTTTAGTTCTCCTTTGCTTAGTTCTTCATTCTTCAAGGCTGCTGTAGTTTTCAGCAGCTCTGGATCTTCCCTCTGTTCTGCAGCAGTGTCATTCAATACAGCCATGACTGAAATTTTGTCTATGTTGCTGTAGTCCACCAAAATTTCCTTGAAAGGCATTTGACATTCTTGTGTTAGTGGTTGCTTTTGTCTACCACTCTAACACTGTACTCCTCAGGTCGCAGTACCTGTCTCTCACCAGCCAACAACCCAGCAGATCCTTCAGGCTAGTTATCCAGCATTGAGAATAGTGACATGTCACAACGATAAGTAGTTTTCAAAGCAAATATGACCTGAATTTGTTGATGGTCCAAACATTCTTTCTCATTTGCAGTGTAGTTCCTCTCAGTCTTGGAGAATACTTTGAAAGCAAAAGCTATCACATTTTCAGCACCTTCCTGAATTTGTATTAGATCGGCATTCTTGTCATACAGCATTACAACAGTATTGGAGAAGTTTATAGCACCTCCTTAAGGCAAGGAAAGATTTTCTTTGCACCTTGTTCCAGGAAAAGTTGGTATCTCGGTACAGTAATTTTTATAAGGGATGTTCCTTGGTACAGGAGTCCTTTATGAATTGCCAGTAGTATGAGTACAGTCTGGGAAAACTTCCCACTACACAAATGTGCCAAGGAGTCTGAAAATCTGTGATTGCTCTCATTTTCTATGTATGAGGTCTAACTCCATCACCAATTTTCTTTTTCAGAAACATTTTTCTTGCTGTTGCTAGTCTGCATTTTATATCCTCTCTACTTCAACCATTTTCAGTTATTTTGCTCATCAAATAGCAAAACTCATCTACTACTTTTAGTATCTCATTTCATAATTTAATTTCCTCAGCATTACTTGATTTAATTCAAAAACAGCCTTGCTTTAATTCTGTTGATGTTCGCCACACAAACTGTTTTCAAAATGCTATCTATTCCATTCAACTGGTCTTCCAACTCCTTTGCGAAATGCAACAGAATTACAGTGACATCAGCATATCTTAAAATTTTTATATATTCTCCATGAACTCCAGTTCCCTTTCCGAATTTCTGTTTGGTTTCTTTTACTGCTTCTTCATTGTACAGATTGAACAACATGGTGGATAGACTGTAAATTCTTTCTCAATACTGCCTCACTTACATGCCCTTCGACTCTCATAATGGGAGTCTAATTTATGCACTTGTAGATGATCCCTTGCTTCCCACATTTGATCCCTTCTGTGATGAGAATTTCAGAGAGTGTTTTCTAGTCAACGTTGTCAAATGCTGTCTCTAAATCTGGAAACACTGTAACTGCATGGTTGCCTTTTTAAGATTTGACTTCTATGATAAGATGTTGGGTCAGTATTGCCTCATGTGTTCGTACATTTCTCTGGTACCCAAAATGATAAACCCCAAGGATTGCTTCTGTCAGCCTTTTCTATTAAACTGATGGCACATTAATATTCATATCTGTCATCACTTGCCTTATTTGGAGTTGAATTATTACATTCTTCTTGACAACTTAAGAAATTTTGCCTCTCATGTGTCTTGTATACTTGATGGAATAGTTTTGTCATGATTGGTTTTCTCAAGATCTCAATAATTCTGAGAAAATGTCATTAACTCTGTGTACCCTGTTTCAATGTAAGTCTTTCACTGCTTCATGAAAATCTCCTCTCAGTACCATATCTTCCATCACTTCTTTATCTGCTTCCTCTTCCCTTCCCATAACATTATCTTCAAGTTTTTCATTTGTATGTTGCTTCTATATAGAGGATCCCAGGTAGGAAAACTATAAAAATATTGATATGAGTGCCCCCACCCTCCACTCCACCTCCCCCTGAGTAGTCCATGTTCTGTTGGTAGCTCCACACAGCACTTGCTGTGATGTAAGGGCATTTCCTGGAGAACTCCACCCATTGCAAGCTGCACTAAGAGTACTTCAAACAAATAATGCAGCACGAAACAAGTATTTGCAGTGATAGTGACTATCTTGAATATTAAAATAACACACCAGCATATTTGTGAAACCTCATTTATGTTTGTGTTTGCAAATTTAATTCTATAAAACTTCTGTAATCTTAACCTTTCTATCTTTCTGTTTTCCTTTCTTTGCTTAATGCTCCACTGCATCATTTAAAAATCATGGGTTCCCTCTGGGTAAAATATTCCAGAGGTAAAAATACAGTAGTCTGTGATTCATTTCACTTGTTGAAGAATGCTCAGGGAGATATAATAAAATGAAACACCTGCAGCCACTGTTTTAATATTATTTTATTACATTACAACCAGTTTTGGTGACTCAGTACACCATCTTCAGGCCTTAACTGACATGGAGGGGGTGAACTCCAGTTGTATACACAATCCCATCAGTGGCCAAGATCTGTGAACTGGCTTTCATAGAATACTGTAACAGTGATGATGTGTCTGTTTTATGGGAGCCATCTCATAGATGTTGGCCATTGATGGGCTTATGTATGAAAACTGGAATTCACCCTCTTAGGGTCTTCGATAGAGAAATGGGTAGGTTGGAGTTAGATATAGTACAACCCCCATAATTGCATATGTATACAATCCCAGTTGGACCTTTTATGCCAAGAAATTAATAAGTTTTATTGTCTTTCTCTCTCGCTGAAATATAAACTCAGTAGCCACTCATTCGAGCCACCTACACACGTAAGCCGAGTCAATATATCAAGGCCAAGGGCAGTACAGAGCTCATACTACACTGCTGCATAGTCCAGCATACTTTGAATAAACAATGAAGTTGTGTGGAAAAGAGGCCATGTGATTGCCTTCTGCATCGACATACAGAGGGATGTCCTACAGGGCTGCCTTCTACATCGACATACAGAGGGATGTCCTACAGGGCAGATAGCTTTATACCATCTGCTCCTGTCTCCCCTGTGTTTTAGCTATACTCCTGGACAGATGGCCACTATTTAGAACTAGTGTCTGTCCTGCAGTTTGTTATTCAACTTTCACCCCTGTGATATGATTATTGCTTTAAAATTCCCTCTACTTTTCACCACCCAACCCTGTTGCTCATGCAACTGGCATATGCGAGAACTAATATCCTTTCTGGAGGATCCCATTGTTGTCTGAATCCACAACAAACTCAGGCATTCTATAAGTATGACTTTCATTCACCTCTGACAAACCGCTTCTTTCATTCCACCCACATCCCACTCAAGCAGTCTAGCAGAATATAGTGGGAACTAGTGAAGTGTTGTAGATCAGACTTAGAGTCTTGATGGAAATATGCAGCCATAATCACAATCAATATAAATATGACTCTAAAAATGCTCAAAACCTGCAGAAATAAAGGAGATCCTGATGTGTTTTGAGCAAAGCCCAATATCAGAGCACCTAGTAACAAATACAAAAAATAATACAAATACATACAGTGGCATAGCATTCCAATTTGTTGAAAATGTATAGAGCAACTAAACAAAAGGAAATACATACCACTTCTTGCTACAGATGATGAATAGATTGAAAATAAGTGTGGTGAGGTAAAAGCAAGTATTCAGGGAGACAATAATTTAATTATGATGAGGGACATGAATCTGATAGTAAGAAAAAGAGAATTAATAGAGAAGGTGGAGTGGAGGGAAGGAATAAAAGGGAAAGCCACCTGCTAGAAATTTTTACAGACCACAGTTTAATCCTTGGTAACACTTGGTTTAAGAGTAATGAAAAAAGAGATTTGGAGACACTGAAACATTCCATCTAGCTATATAATTGTGAAACATGGATTTAGAAACCTGATGGTAGACTTCAAAACATTTTCAGTAGCAGATGTGCATTCTGACCACAATTTTATTAGTTGTGACATGCAAATTACAGGTGAAGAATTTGTAGAACAATAGGAAACTGAGGAGGCAGAAACTTTGTAAAATGAAACAACTAGAGGTTGCTGAAAGTTCAAAGGGACCATTAGGCAGTAACTGACTGAAATAGTGGTTTTCTTTGTTGTGATTGAATAAGTTACAGAGAATTATTTGTCTTAGTTACAAATAAGTTCAAATGTTTACAAGAAAATATTTCAAAATATGAAAAGTTGTCTTTATTTTAATCTTGACAGAAACTTTTTGAATTAATAAAATCTTTTATTTTTACTGTTTAAGTAAATACTATATTATAATTTGAAAAACTTCTACGGTGCAAATGTCATAAAAGATGATTAATTTATAAAGTTATATCTTTTGAAGTTAACAATTGATGTGTAATTGTAACCTCTTTGAACTACAACTTGATACCAGCATTGCTGGTCACTTTTTATGGGAGCTGGATTTTGCCACAGATATAGTAGTTCACACTGAATACTGTACTTGAGAAAGGTTAGTCTGTTTCGTGCTGCTGTCTGATAGAAGTTGGAAGTGTTCTGATGTGTCATTGCAGATTAAACCCCTTTTTGTCTGAAAGAGAAACTGCCTGTAATAAGTTCATCTTGAGAACACATTTTTAAGTTGAACTATATCATCCTCCAGTGTCCAGAATTTTATACCTCTAGATACTGACCAATAACAAAAATGACAAACTTCAAAAATCAAAATGTTAAGTTAAATAATGAAATATATCAATTTCTTTTTATTCATGAACGTTATTTTATAAATAATTCATCCTACACTCATATTTGTCATAATTAGTTGACAGATTGATACAAACAAACCAAAGTAGCATTTTTGATGCTTTGCAATATAATTATTTTTTTTTATTTGAGCAGGAAGGCTTGAAACAGACATAATGGAATAACAGAAGAAAGTGTGAAATGGAGGAGCAGGAATGACTTAAGGAGAAATCCCAAGTTGTAGAACCATGCATGACTATACGGAATAAGATACAGCATATATTAAAATTAAAGAAACCTTTGGAGATAATAGAAGCAGCTGTATGCAAATCACGAACTCATGTGGCAAGCCAGTACTAAATAAAGATGGGAAGGCTGAAAGGTGGTAGTAAAATACAGAAGAGTTTTATAATGAAAATAAACATAAAGAATATATTAAACAAGGGGGAGGGGAAGTGAATGAAGATGAAATGTGGATAAATACTGTGAGAAGTTTTTGAGAGAGGACTGAAAGACCTTAATTGAAGTAAGACTTCTCGGGTAGGAGCATTCCTTTAGAATTCTTGGGAGAACCATCCATGACAAAACTGTTTCATCTGGTATGTAGGATATGTAAGAAACACCCTCAGTTGGGAAGTGTGATTATTATTGTACCAGCAGTTTAATAAATCAATATTAACATGAATTTTCCTCAGGAGAATGAGAAACTGATCACTATTTAACTGAAGGATGATGAGTTTGGGTCCTGAGGAACTAGAGCAACACCTCAAGGCAATTGTGGCCTACAATTTACCTTCGAAGATATACTGAAGAAACACATACTTAGATTTATAGCATTTTTAGATTTAGAAAAAGCTTTTGACAGTTCTGACTGGAATACTTTTACACAAAGCAGGCAGCAGTTGTAAGAATTGAAAGACATGAAAGGGTAGCAGTTGAGGAGAGGTTGACCCAGGGTTGTTGCTTGGCACCTGTGTGATTCAGTATTTACACAGAGCATGTGATAAAGGAAACTGTGGAGAAATTGGGAAAAGCTTCTAAAGATCAGAGAGAAGAAATGGAGAGTTTGAGATATCCTGATGACATTGTAATTCTGTCTGGGACTGCAAAGGATTTGGAAGATCAGTTGAATATAATGAATAGCACATATAAAAGAGGTATAGGATGACAATAAAAGTAAATAAAGATAATGGAGTGTAGCAAAATTAAATCAGGCCATGTTTAAGAAATTAAATCAGAAATGAGACTCTGAAAGTAGTCAGCATGTTTTGCCTGTTGGGCATCAAAATAATGGACAGTGGACAAAGTAAAGGAATATAAAATGCAGAATAGCAATAGTAAGAAATGCTAACATTGAATATAAATTTAAGTTTTAGGAATTAGGGCCTATTTTCTGAAAGTGTGGTACTCAAGGGTAGTTTTGGACAGCAAAAAATGCAGACACAAGGACAACTGAAGCTTCTGAAATGTCATGTTATGGAATAATGCCAAGATCAGGTGGGTAGACTGAGTATCTAATGAAGAGGTGCTGAAACAAATTGGAGAGTAAAGAGCTTTATGGTTCAACTCAATTAAAAAAGGCATAGCTTGACAGGAGACATCCTGAAGCATCAAGGAATAGTTAATTTGGTCATGAAAGGAAGCGTCAGGGGAACAGCTGTAGTTTTTCCCGAATTGCTCCACCCTTTAACATGTTTTGGCAGCAACACAACCACATAACCTTTGTGCACATAATTGTCTACCAACCCAAGTTCACCACAGGATCAACATAGCCCAGCTATAACCAACACCTTTTCGCCTTTTTTCACACCAGATCTCCAGTTGCTTTCTAGTTCACCTAATCTCTCGCCATTTATTTTCATTTTCATTTCAGCCTCATGTTACACTTTCCACCTTCTAATACCATGTCACCCTCACAACATCCCCACAATGACCCCATTAATTTTTATTTACATTCCCTCTGCAAATATGCCTTCGCCCTAGCCAGATTACACTCCCATATTTTATTTTCTCAGGCCTGTCTGACATTTGGCATTACCCCCAAAGGCCTCACACTTAAAGTTCCCATCTCTGGCTATAATCCTTCTTTCCATCAGTCCCTATACCAGTTCCAAACTGAACAATCCATTGCCCTCACCCACCTAATCCTTCACCTACACATCAACTCAGCCAATGAAGTGGCTTGTGTCTGTGTATGTGCGGATGGATATGTGCGTGTGTGCGCAAGTGTATACCTGTCCTTTTTCCTCCCTAAGGTAAGTCTTTCCGCTCCCGGGATTGGAATGACTCCTTACCCTCTCCCTTAAAACCCACATCCTTTCGTCTTTCCCTCTCCTTCCCTCTTTCATGATGAGGCAACAGTTTGTTGCGAAAGCTTGAATTTCATTATTATTTAGTCACATATACAAGTGTCTCCCTTGCAGTCTTGAAGCCATGTTTCCACTCATACCATCTCTCTCCTGACAGTCTGCAGAGATCTCTCTTTGTGTGTGACCATGCAACTGATTGGCAAACTCATTTCTTTTCTTTTTTTTTCACATTAAAACTGTTTCTTAACTGTATGCCACACACAATTCCCATGGTGAAAGATCACACACAACTGCTCAAGAAAATTATTCTTAGAAGACATTCCCTCATTTGGTTAGTTGGTTTGTCCCTTAAGTGTTGATATTCTGTGTCCTGTGAACATGGCCATTTGTTATCTCCGCATTTACAAACGTCTTCTTTCACTCCAGACTGATAATATGGGCTTGGATCCACAAGCAGTTTGATATCTGTTTGGATGTGCAATAGATGTTGGATGATTTCCTTATGGCATCCCTTGGCCTGTGACTCCAAATTGCACAGATGTTTGCCACTTTGTCACCAGGTGGATGCTGTATATGGGAGGCATCTGGCTGATATATTGCAGACTGAAGATAACAATAAACAACAACAACAACATGTTAATGCTGAACCCAACTGTCAGAAATTGGTATAAAGGAGAACTGAAGATCCAGTTGGTATTATGACATAAGGGCTTCATACCAAAGTTATGGTAAAGACTGTGAGACTGTAAGGTAAATAGGACCAAAGAATTGCCAATGCAACTTACATAGTGGAAGAAACAACCCTCATTGTTGGGAATAGTACAAAGAGGAGCATTATCCTGGAGGACGGCAGCATTTCTTCTTGTTGTCACAATTGATGGGAATTGTATGGTCATAGTTATGCTACCTGTAGGTGTGGCTGGGATGACTTTCATGGTTACATTGGTGCAGTATGAAAGGAAATAAGAAAAAACTATGTTATTTTTCCCTGGTACATGTAACACACTATAAAAAATGATGTGATATTCTGGAGGTAAAATTTCCCTCATTTGGATGTGTGAGTGGGGACTATTTGGGAGGACTTGAACAAAGAGAGAATGCTAATTGCGGTGGACATGTGGAATGTTCAGAAACTAAGACAATGTGGGAACCTAAGAAATCTGTAGGTTAAAATGAAAAGAATGCAGATTGATATTTTAGAAATCAGTAAGATGTGGTGGCCAGAAAGGGAGAATTTTTGGGGATCATCATATTATTCTTACTGGGTCAGATAATGGTACAGCGAGAGTGGATATAGTAATGAATTGGGAAATAGACAATACAGCTAAGATGTATATCCAGTAAAGAGAGTAAACATCGATGGTGAAATTGAATGTTTTTGCAAAAGATATTTTAGTCATACAAGTATGCATGTTAACCACAGTGAAATTGAAGAAGTGGTTATTACTATTAACAAAATGATAAAAAATGGTAAAGACAATGAGAATGTTGTGATAATGGGAGACTGGTATGTAGTTGTTGGTGAAGGCAGGAGCAGAAAATAAAGTAAGATTCAGTCTCAGCAAGCAAAATGAGAGAGAGAGAGGAGAGAAATTAATAACATTATGTGCTGGGTACAAGTTGATCATTGTATTGCATTGTATTTTACAGTCTTCTTATCAATAAAAGCAGTTTATGCATAAGACATCGAACGAGTGTGTGTATAATGGATCACGAAGCTAACACTTTGTATACATATTTAAATTACAAATCATTTCTACTTATATAATGCACTTCATACATATAAATATTTTTAATGGAATGAAGTGATGATGTTGTAAATATGACTTGAAAGATTTTCCCACATTAAGATTTTCTATATGCTTATTCCATTTTAAATTGCCTTGGAACCATTACCCTGAGAACTGGCTTCTGAACCGTTACTATCTGGTTCATCAGTGACAAAGATTAATGAAGTGTATATGTCTTTGTTTAGAGCATTGTGAACTTCTAGTGAATTTTTTCCCCCTGCCTATTATAAACTGATTGTTCTCTGCCCACTTGCTGAGTTGCTTTGTGACAGTGTTTACTGACAGCTTAAATTCTTCATCAGTTTCCTCTTTTACTACATTTGGTCATGTCATTGGTAAATATGATGGTTTTATGAGGATCAATGTTTAAGCTTAGCTCATTAATAGGCGAAAGGAATGGAAGTTGTCCTATTACATATTCTTGAGGTGAATTATATTTAAGGGAAACTGATTCAACCGTTAGATAGATCTCAAATACCATAGTGTTCAAGATTTTATAGCAGAATCTTGACCCACCATGTCAAAAGCTTTCACTGGGTAATTTCTGTTTTATTTCTGTCAGTCTAATTATATATTTAATGCATTCATAAATCACAATTCTTGTTGCTCTCTATTTTTGAATCCTTGTTGTTCATTATATAGGCTTTTATTTTTATTTATAAATACTGTAAGTTTGTCATATGTAATTTTTTCTAATATTTTTGAAGAACAAGAGGAAATTATGAAGCACATGTAGTTACTTAAATTGTGTCTGCCATCGTTTTTATAATCTGTTATTACCTTAGATGCAAAGAGAGAGCAGTTGTATAAGCATGTAAGTACTTCAGTTAAGATTATTCTTCTTTAAGATTGTTGTAGGATCATAATCAATGCCTGCAGAGTTAAAGTTTCTTAATCCTTTTATTGCTTTTGCTGTTTCATCCTGTGTGCCTACTGATGTACATTGACCTACTACATATTTGTAAGATTGGCTTTTCTTATTTGTGTATAATTTAGTCATATTGTCTGGAACACATGTAAAAATGTGTCACTACTTCAAAGGTATTTGTTACTTTTTTAATTCCTTGTGATAGTTTTACATTTTTATATGGTGCTCTGTTTTCACCAGTTTATTTTTTTTTTTATTTTTACTCATTCCATGCGACTTTTAGTTTATTTATTGACTTATATATGTATATATTATTATGCATTCTTTTTACTTCTCTGATTACTTTGCTAGTATTTTAGAATATTTTTTTATGATATAGAAGGGGGTACCCAAAAGAAACAAAACTAATTTTTTGGTGGGAAGTGTTCTTGTAATACTACATTTCCTTCTATGATTGCATAGAATGAACATTCCAGTGAATAGAATGAGCATTCCAAACTTTTAAAATGTTAAAAATTGTGTACAAGTATGATGCTATGGGGAAAACTAAATGTTTGACAGGTTTTCCCATTTCTGAATTGGTGAAATATCAATTTGCGACAAACCTCTTTCTGGTCACGTTTTTGTTTTTTTGTTTCCTAGAATGAAAAGAGACATTAAGGGAAAGCATTTTGCTGATGTTGCTGAGGTGAAGAAAAAAATGATGGAAGCAGTGTCAAGCATCATGAAAGATGAATTTAAACAATTTTTTGAAAAACACAAAAAGATATTAGACAAGTGTATTAGTGCAAGTGGAGAATACTTTGAAGGGGATTGAATATTTATGCTTAAAATGTGAATAAATAATTTAAAAAGAAAGTTTGGTTTTTTTGAGTAGCCCTCTCATATGTGTAATTCTGGTAGAGTATTATTCAAGTTACAGTGCATGTTTAATGCAATAGTCTCTTCTTCTGGGAGAAAACTTTTATTCTCTTTGCAATACAGCTGTTTGTTCTGAAACTGACACTTACGGTAACATTTTTATGTTGAAATGCAGTTTGAAACTAACCATATCAATATCATGCAGGGTGTATAAAAAAGAATTATCCAATTTAAAAACTCATAACTGTTATGTTATTTGAGGTATGTGCTTGAACAATGCACTGTTGTAAAGAACAGACTCTAGAGTTTTACATGGTTCTTGCTAGGTAGCAGCAGTGTGCACCCACTTTAGTTCTAGTAAAAATTGTGCTGGGACATCAGAAAGTGTTCTATGTCTTGCACAGTGTGGGTCAGTCATAACTGTTCAGCGTGACTTTTGTACTAGGTATTGTGTGGATCCTCCTACAGCACAGAGCATTAGATGATGGTTTGAACAATTCCAAACAATAGGTTGTTTGTGTAAAGGCAAATCACCGGGCAATCCCTGAGTGTCTGACACAGACATTGAACGCATCTACCATAATTTCTCAAGGAGTCCACAGAACTCCATTTGCCGTGCAGCTTGACACCTCAACATGCCCCTGATGTCCATATTGCATGTGTTGCATCAACATTCACACATGAAACTATACCAAATTCAGCTACTGCAAGCTCTTCATGAAAGTGACAAACAACAACACATAGGATTCTGTAATTTCATTCTCGGAAATTTGGAGGATGACAGTTTTCTTCCACACTTAGTGTTTAGTGACCAGGCAACATCCATTTAAATGGAAAGGTGAACTGTCATAATATGAGAATATGGGATATGGAACAACCACATGAAGTTGTTCAACATGAGAGGGACTCTCCAAAATTTAATGTATTTTGTGCAGTTTCATGGGAAAAGGTGTATGGTCCATTTTTCTTTGCTGAGAGCACTGTTACAGGAAGTACATATCTCAAAATGCTTGAGAACTTTCTTTTCCCACAGTTGGGGACTAATTCGAATGAGTTCATTTACCAACAGGATGAGGCACCACCACAATGGCCTCAGGAAGCGCAAGAATTTTTAAATCAAAGTATTACTGAACAATGGATCAGTCACCCTGAACCAAATGATTCAGCCTTACATTACTGGCCTCCAAGGACACTGGACCTGATTGTATGTGGTTATTTCTTGTGGGGGTTTATAAAAGGCTCTGTTTATGTGCCACCATTACCAACAACAATGAGTGAACTGAGACATTGCGTAACAGCAGCTGCAAAAGCTGTAACTGAAGATATGCTCGCTGCAGTGTGGGAACCTATGGAAAGGTACGGAAAAAAAATTGAGTTTCCCATTTATCAGAAAACAAAATTCATTCTATATGTTTCAGAAATATAGATGTGCCAAATTTGACAATTCTTTTTGATACACTCAGTGTATTAATGATAATGTTAAATGTTTCATTTAGGCCTCACCTTAAACCCTACACCCAAATTTAATGATGCTAGACTTGTCAAAGACCTACTCTCCTTCTCCTGATCCTTGCAATGGAAGCACTTCTTTGCTGCCAATCTCTCCAACCAAAAGCACCCCATTTCTGGCATTGAACCCTACCTCTTCCAGTTCATACCACCATCCAACCGTAATCATACCTTCCTCTCACCTAACCAACTTCTGATCACCTTCCCAGAATTCCTTACCTCCAACTTAACCTCATCATCCTTCCCCAGGTCTCTTTCTCAGAACACCAACTTTTCAGTAGTAGAAAGAACAGCCATACACAATGTCAAAACAAATCCTGACATAATCATCCTACCTGCAGACAAAGGTTCCACCAATGTTGTCATGAATTGCAGTGATTACCTGGCTAAAGGCCTCCACCAATTATCTGATTCCTCCAAGTATAAACTCTGATAGAGTGATCCCATCACAGAAGCCTAACACAACCTCCAATCCCTACTTAAAGCCTTATGCCTTTCCCAGAACATCTCCCCTGAATCTATTTCCCTCATCACCCCTATGACATCCTGCGCACCCACCTGCTATATGCTCCTCAAAATCCACAAACTCAACAATCCTGGATTGCCCATTGTGGCTTGTGATTGTCTCCCAGTAAAAGAATTTTGGTTCTCATTGACCATTACCTCCAAGCAATTGCATGTAATGTAGCCTCCCACGTCAAAGACACCAACCACTTCCTTCACTGACTCTCCATGATCCCCAGCACTTTACCTCCTGTATCACTATTTCTAAATGTTGATTTCACCTCCCTATACACCAAAATCCCTCATGCCTTCACAACCTCAACACCTTCTCTCCCATCTGCTTCATGTGGTTCTCCTTAACCTAGCATGCCACTTTCCTAGATGTTGGCCTCCTTCTCTCTGATGGCTCCATCTGCACATCTGTCCACATTAAACCCACCAACAACCAATAGTACCTGCATTTTGACAGCTGTCATCCTTTTCCCACCCAGAAATCCCTCCCATACAGCCTGGCCACCTGGATGGTTAACTGCAGTGACAAAAATTCCCTTCCTCAATATGCTGAGGGTCTTACCAAGGCCTTGACAGACAGACACTATCCCACAGACCTAATCGTCAAACAGATCTCCTGTGCCATTTCCCCTCACACCCCCAGTCCTCCCATCATCCCCAACAACCAGCCACAAAGGAGTGTCCCCTTTATCACCCAGTACCATCCAGGACTGGAGCAACTGAACCACATCCTTCCCTGGTCTTTGATTACCTATCAACATGGCCTGCAATGAGGCACATACTACCTGAGATATTTCCCACCCCTCCTAAAGTGGTGTCCCGTCACCCACCCAACCTCCACAACATCGTAGCCTGTAGAAGACCCAGCTGTAAAATCTGCCCAATCCACCCACCCAGCACTTTCTGTTCCAGTCCTGTCACAGGTTTATCTTTTCACATTAGGGGCCATGCCACCTGCGAAAGCAGTCATGTCATTTATAAGCTCTGCTGCAATCATCGCACAGGTTTTTATATTGGCATGACTACCAACCAGCTGCCGACCAGGATGAACGGCCACTACCAGGCTGTGGCCAAGAGTAAAGTAGACCATCCTGTGACAAAATATGCAGCTGAGCATAAAACACTTGATTTCACTGACTGCTTCATCTAGGTCCTTCCCTCCACCACCAGCTTTTCTGAATCATGCAGACGGGATTTATCCTTTCTCCACTCCCATAATTATTCCAGGCTCAACCTATGGTAACTTATTGTCCCCACACCCTCCTCCCAACAGTTTCCACCCAAACTGTCCTGTCATCTCCTTCATTTTCTCATCTCCCACTGTGTTTATTTTCTTGCCATCACCAATGTATCTGCCCATCTTTCCTCCCTCCTCCCCTTTTTTGCTCCTTTTTCCGCACCTCCTTGCCCCAAAACCTTCTGATGCTGTGTCTCTTGGCTTTCTAGTCCTGCCACACTCCACCAGATAGCTTTCATCTCTTTCCCCACCTGTACATTACTATCCCTTCCCCTTTCCCACCCCCTCTGCATTGCTGTTTGTATCCCACATGATAGTTGCATTCCAGCTCGAGATGCCAGAGTTGGTGGCCATGTGTGGATGAGGTGTGCTTGCTTGTGTGTATGAATAATGTGTGCTTCTCTTTTACTGATAAGGCTGTGGCTGAAAGCTTTATGTCAATGTCTTTTAATTGTGCCTATGTGCAACTTAATGTGTCTTCTTCAAGGTAAGTAGCAATCTGTCTTTTTCCTACATTGTTGATATTCCTACTTGGAGTTTCCATTTGTTAATAAGAAAAGAAGATAGAAACAATACTTTTAGCTGCCCAGAGGAAATTAGAAACAATACTTGCAGTTGCCCAGTAGAAATTAGACCAACTGAAAATTTGATCATGGTTCATGGTTATCAACATAGGGGAGATTCAACATCTGTATCTGAATTTCAAAAATCTTTGCATGAATTTGGATAGAACAAATTCCCAATTATAGATGAAAAACCATCAGAAATATTACCAACAGCAGGCAAAGTGATAGAGCAAGAACTTTACAAGCTCATGAAAGAAATATACAGGGGAAATTCAATAAGATTATGAAAAGAGTGTAATCACCATGCTTCTGAAGAAAAGAAGAG